>NC_141136.1:111273669-111425924 GCF_053477565.2 Lygodium microphyllum
CTGAAATCTGTAACCTGCGCACCCACTTTCGTCGATACAGCCGAAGTCACAGCGTACCCTGAAACTGTTGTCCGCAACCTTGCGGCTCTAAAGCTGGCCCTGAAACGGCCTCAAATGCCCAAAATAACTGCGGACAAGCCCTAAAGGGCTTGATCTGCAGAATATACAGCGCTCTTCGCGCACACCAAATCTCACTGCAATCTGAGATTTTTGCTCTGCCCTGCTTCCGGTGCCTCCACAAGCACTATCCAAGAGAAAGAGTGGAAGGATGGGAGAGCTTCTTACCCGTGGCTTGCTTGCTCGAACCTTGCTTCTTCTCCTTTGCTTCAACCTTCGAAATCAGCCTCTCTCAGTGGTGCGGCTCTGATACCATGTCAAGAATCGCGTGGTGGAGGGGGTTGCTCAAGATGTTGCACCGAATACACACAGAATGCATAAGGAGAAGCTCACTCAAGAGACAAGAAGAGAGATGGAGGCCAAAACGTTTTCTTGCTGATTTCTTCTTTTTCTTCCACACACTTTACAATGTACACAAAGTATAGATAAGATACAATATAAAAGGAAAGTGGCCTACTAAGTCAAACAATGCATAACCGACTACACTAGTCGACTGGCGCTATAATTATGCCAGTTGTAAATAGGTGTAACGGCCTGAATATAATAAGTAATGAGTCAGTGGCCATGTGAGATGCATAATGACCATCGACGTGCTAGGTGTAGACGTGTGGACCCATCTAACCAGGTGGTCCATCATCAATGTCCGCATGTGTTGAGCTTGTCATCTCAACACTATAGCTATCTTCTAAATATGTATTGGGCATCCCAAAATTGGGCACTTTTTGGGGTTTTGATGGTTTCAAAGGCATGTTAGATGATGAGATGAAGCCCTTGATTTAATCATACATGTAGTAATTCTGGGCATAGAGATCAACTTCTCTTGCCAAGGGTGACATGGAGGGTAGATTTCTTTATGAATGCTTAGGTAGCTTGATTGGATAATTGTCACACATCCCATTAAGTGTACTCAGGTTGGAATTGGTAGGTTTGGTGTGCCCATTGGGAGTGTGATGGGCACCACCATGAAGGGGAAGTTGTAAGTACACAATCATTGGGCAATGTGTTAGTAGCTAGTATAGACAAACTGATTGTAGACTCAAGGATAGGTAGAGTCTCATGCCATCATTTGTGGTGAGGCAAGGTGCTTTGTACCTTGTGTGCTCTAGTTATTGGAGTTGGAGATAGAATAATTGTTGTCACCATTGTGCTCATAGTCTAGGTAGAGACAAGAAGCAAAGCACTTTTCTAAGAGACTATTGAGGGAATGGGCACAGCAAAGTAATTGCTAGAGATGGATCGAGTGTTGTAAAAGAGAGTAGGGGTGTTGGTGCAACATGGTGAAGTTGTGGGGAAAATGGCCATATGAGTTCTCACCCCGTCTTAAATGTTGAACATTAGCCTTTTTCATTGATAACAACCATGCAGATAGCTTCATCGTGAAGTTATTCAGTGAAAATGTGAGCCCATCCCAAATAGGTCATGCCTAAGCTACCTCAATGTAGGCTTTGAGAGGAATGAAGGCATTGTCAAGCTAAAGAGTCTATGTGAAAAGCGGTCACATTCTTAAACCACTTAAGCTAAGTGACTATAAAGGCAAAATTCGACTATAAGGGCCAAATAGTTCTTGCATGTTGATGGTAGGGGGAGAAGAAACCAATTTTGGTTTGCCACATTTTAAAAACTAGAGGTGAAAAATGGCATGTTATGCATCTATGGGTAGGGTTGTTGGTCCCAGAGAATGATAAAGCCATGGGTGAGTTAGCATAGAATGAAGAAAATGCAAGGCATGCATGTATTTACTCCTAGAGTAACTTGGAAAACTCTAGGAGGTGCATGGTTTTGAGCTAGTCATGGTGGTGTGTCTTTACAGTGGAACAAAGGGGCATGACATCATTGGTAACTCACTCATGTTGGTATATTTTACGCAAATAAGGAGAAAAAAGGGCAATGATGTAGAGGTAATTAACAAACATGGTGCTATAGAAAAGAAGCATATATATGTGCTTATGAAAAAGCATACTCCTTCTATAGATTGTATATGGTGTGACAAGAGTAGTTGCCATGTGTAGGCAAGGAGATAATGACAATTGGGAGTGGTTATAAGGGATCTACTAGATTTTCATGGGAAATTGTCACTAGAAAAACTCTATGGAAACTATATAGAAGAAAGTTATAGTGAGTTCGTAATATGATTTAGAATCACCAAGAGATGTGGCTTGATTAGCTTAGGTGCACCATGATTTCATGAGGGAATTAGAATTATTTTTCAAAAATGTGGAAACTTTGGGAAGCATATCCTCATCATAATGATGAGAAGGGCATTGAAGGTTGCTTTGTACAATTGGAGGTTGAAATCATTGGCAATGTGCAATAACATGTAGCATTGGAGGTCTTAGCAAAGTTTCATGTTGGTTGCAAGTTAAACACTTTTATATCATTCTTCATTGAGGGATTGGAGTGCCTCAAGTTGGAAGGTAAGAGACTCTACCAATACCTAATTGGACATGCCCGTTTGGTAGTTGGGGATGACCAATTCTAGCAAAGTTATTGGTTCCAAATTAAAGGTGATTTTGAAGGAAGTGAGGCTAGTGGTGACTTTGTAAATGGTTTGTAGGCCTAGAGCAGTTAGAGTTTACTATCCAATCTCTGTAGTGATGAGCAGTGTTGAGTTTAGTAAGGATCTTGTAGATAGCTTTGTTGGAGGACTCCATTAATTCATTGGTCTAGGATAGTAGGGTAGTGACTTGTTGTTGATGATCTAGAAGTACATGGTAAATCCTCGGATGACCTTATTTTGAAAAATTGAATGACTAGTTCAACTAGGCATCCATATTGAGTAATGATGTCCATATAGAGGCATTTCGCCAACTAAAGTGCCAAAATTGTCTTTGAGGGATAAGGTTTCAAACCATTTGGTGTAGTAGACAATAGTCTTAATGATTCATAGGTTTCTATTTTAGAAAGTGGCTAGTTGAATGGTCTGACAAAATCTAAGCCCCATTTCTAGAAAAATTTTCATGGAGGAAGGGATAGAATGCTAGGTTATTTTGGAGTAAGTGTTGGCCACAAGACCTTGACATATGGTGCAATTGTGACAATAGCAATTGGAATCTCCTTGGATGGTGGGCCATTGTAAATTGACTTTAAAAACTTGTGAGTGGTCATGACTATAAAGAAATGGTTTCTAATAGGTCTATAATGGGCCTTCTCTCCCTTGGTAGGATAATTCAAAGTAGAACACTATGCAAGCAACAATGATAGAGCTAAACCATGACAATTTCAAATTCTCAACTACATTCATCATTGGAGAGGTAATCAAGCATAAGTCTAGTTTGAGGAGGTACATTTTCTTACACCAAGTCCATCACATTCCTTGTTGGGGAAAATCAACTAGAAATGACTTGTGGATGATGATGAAGAGGTGTGCATTTGGTAAAGTGCCATTGTGGTTACTTCACTAGAATTTGAGGCACGATAGGAATTTCACAAGCTGGTGCTAAGATCCAACATGGTAAACCACTTAATAATAAAATTCTCAAAGTAGTGAGATCTATTGTGCAAGTCAACCAATTAAATTTTGATGCTTGACCAAGCACACAAGTTTCTTATCATTCACAGGTAAGACAAGACTTCCTTGTACTTAACTGCAAGCATAATAGTTTCTTATAACTAACAAGGAACAGAAAGGCCTTACCATGGAGGTAATGTTGAAAATTCTTTATGATTTAAATGAGGCCTAAACATCCACATTCAATAATGGAATAGTTTTTCTTTGCACTTGACAGGCTCCAGCTAGCATAGTACACAGATCACAACCATTTTAGATTGATTTCATGCATTAAGACATGGTAGTACGTGAGATCCCATTGGTTGGACCACTAGAATGCATTTTTTGAGAAATGAGTTGCTTAATTCAAGGGTATCTCCACATTGTTAAGGTAGCAAAGATGCTTGCCATGGCATCAAACTTGGCCCAAAAAGTAGTCTAATGAGCCATGAAATTTTTTACTTGCCAATTGTAGATGGCCACTTTCTTACATTGGTCATTGGAGAGGTAATCAAGCATAAGTCTAGTTTGAGGAGATGGTATGTTTTCTTATACCAAGTCCATCACATTCCTTGTTGGGGAAAATCAACTAGATATGACTTGTGGATGATGGTGAAGAGGTGTGCATTTGGCAAAGTGCCATTGTGGTTACTTCACTAGAATTTGAGGCATGACAGGAATTTCACAAGCTGGTGCTAAGATCCAACATGGTAAACCACTTGATAATCAAATTCTCAAACTAGTGAGATCTATTGTGCAAGTCAACCAATTAAATTTTGATTCTTGACCAAGCACACAAGTGTCTTATCATTGGCAGGTAAGACAAGAGTTCCGTGTACTTGACTGCAAGCATAACAGTTTCTTATAGTTGACAAAGACCACAAAGGCCTTACCAAGGAGGCAATGTTGAAAATTTTTGAAGAAGTAAATGAGGCCTAAACATTCATAGTCAATGATGAATAATTTTTCTTTGCACTTGACAAGCTCCGGCTAGCATAGTACACAATTCACAACCATTTTAGATTGATTTCCTACATTTAGACATGGTAGTACGTGAGATCAAATTGGTTGGACCACTAGAGTGCATTTTTTGAGAAGTGTGTTTCTTAATTCAAGGGTATCTCCACATTGGCAAGGTAGCAAAGATGCTTGCCATGGCATCAAACTTGGCCCAAAAATTAGTCTAATGCTATTGATGTCATAGAACAATGGCTTACATGAGTAATATGGCTTTGCTAGGGTGCCTATTTTTAATATGACATGACTCGACAACATGCTACCTTAAATTGCAAGAGACATTTGAGTGAGGCAAGACTAATGTGAGCTTCTTTACATTTGAACCATGAGTGCTCAGTATGGTGGGTGATGTCAACAAAAGGATTAAAGTCCTCAAGGATTATGTGGATGAAGTAAAAAAGATATGGCCCAAGCATTTCTACCATATTGCACTAGAATGAAGTCCCTAAACAATGATGAAGGCCATTTTTGCTCGGTCTTCTAGAGCCAAGTGGACTTTAACTAGTATGTCCATTGAGGAATGACTACATTCCATGATTGGCCACCCTTGAGAATAATATTGAACTAGAGAAGCATGAAGTGGCCAAGGATCATGGCCTCATTAGGCTTTCAATAATCCATAAAAATGAGAAGCTTCTTGTTCTTTGGGGAAATGTCAATCGATCCATTCATTGCACTCTATTGAGCTAATGAATCAAACTTTAAGAAGTTCAATTACTATTTGATTAGCTTGGTTCATGTGATAGTACCGCTATCTACTTTGGTATGGCATCATGCTTAAGTGGCATGTGGTGTTGATAAAACTTGGGATCTAGGCCTTTCATTTTAGAATAATCACATATAAATACATCTTGAATTTCTTGATAAAATCAATTAAAGTATCCCATAATGGGGAATCTAGAGAGGCTAGATTTTAACAAGTTTAGGTCACCTTCTATTCCAAGGTTCAACTCACAGAGATGAGCACAACGTCTTCACGTCACATTTCGGAGTTGATGCTCAATCACACTCTCATAAGAGAATTTTGTATAGATTTTTTATGGCAAGCTATTCTGGTTTTGTTGGAGAGTTAATTCAAGCTAGTTAACCAAGGTCAATTTGGAAAATTTTGTTGATGGCATACACATCAACTTCAAATAGAGTTATATGAGACTATCACATGAGTAGCAAGAAAAGTGAACTCTTCTTTTTCTTCCAATCCTTCTAGCATATTGATTATCTTAGCAATGACGGCCTAACCTTAGGTTGAGTTTTTTGGGTTGAACTTTGTTTCGTGATGATCTCAATGAATGGTCATTTGTTTTTATTCCAATAGTGATAGATGTGATTTTAGTGGATAGGGACTTGCTGAGAATGATTTGGAAGTTGGCACTGGCATCTTGTATGTTAAATACGATGAGAGAGATTGTGAAATTTATCCCAACAATATGAGAATGATAGTTTTAGAATGTTGAAAATGTAAAAACATTATTGTTTGGCCATGCAGATCAAGGATGGTGCTAGATGCAATTTAGGAAATCAATCTATTGGCATGTGGCAGAGGTGATGATGTTCACAATAGAGCTCTTGTCAAGCAATGCACAAGGTATATATTGTCCTTTGAAGTGGATGGTGATGGTGGGGATATGGTTATTTGAGATTGTTTTAGGTAGCATTGGCTCATATTGGGCAAAATGGACTTATGGGTTCTCCGAGAGTTAGATGTTGTATTGGAGATGATTATGGAAACTGGGAATGGGATGAGAACCATGGCTAACATTTTCCCAATTGAATGGATACATCAAAGCTCCAATACATGGGTGTCCACTTTGGCTAGCCAAATATCTAGGTGATAGACCTCTTTTTGAGCTTTCCAAGTGGGTTTGGGCTCACATTGTCTCGTGAGAATTGTAACATCTTGAGTGCATCCGTGTAAATTTGTGTCATCTTAAGTTTATAAGCAAAACAATTAAGACCATTAGGATTGTATCTTGAAAAATATCAAAAGGATCTTTTCTTGCACAAGAAGGGGGTCTCCTCACACTCTTCAAGCTTATACTATCTACTGTAAATTGTAATATCTTAAAGTGTATCTATGTAAGCTTATGTTATCTTAGCTATATAGGAGCAAAGATTAGTAGCCTGAATAACACAATGAGGACCCTTTCTCGTGAAAGGGGATTTCTCGAGCAAGAAGGGGACCACCCTGGCTCTTCAAGCTCACATTTTGTGGTGTAAATTTTAACATCTATTGTATACATCTAAAACAGTGTCATCTTAGGTATACAAGAAACAAAATTAAGATCGTTAGGATTGTTGTGTGAACAATGTGAGGAGGATTCTTTCTCACGCAAGAAGAAGGTCACTCGTGCTATTCCAACTCAAACCTCTATGTTGTAAATTTCAATGTTTTGACTTGCATGTACGAAAAAATCTTAGGTGCCTTTAAAAAAATTTGAAGCTATCATGGTTGTTAACCAAAAGTGGTGAATAAGAATGCAAGTCGAAGTGAAAGTGCAACATACAACGTGTTGGAATTAATTTTGAAAAGGATTCTTCAAGTTGTATTGTAATATTTCAAGCACAATTATTTGTATAAGCATCATGGTATGCCATGTTTGTAAAAGCAGAGCTTGCTCTTGAAATATCTCAAGACTAGTTAGGAAGACGTGTAGCCATGACAAGTTGCATGTACCTATCTTCTATTCACTTTTGGCAAGATCCAACTATCATAAGATGTATGCATGTATTAGAAAGGGGCTGATCAATAGCCCAAAAAGTGAAAAGGGCCCTCAACTTATTGGGGGAACCCTGAATCCCAAGCTCATGTATAAAAGCTAAAAGGTGAATGGAAGTGCTCATTCGAGTGTGTGAAAACTTGAGAGAGTGTGAGGGAAAGTGAATGTGTAAGTGAGAAACTTGGTAGGATAAAGCTCTTACCTTCTCTTGCCTAACTTCTCTTCTTCCCATTCATGGTGGGATAGTTGAAAGTGGGGTTTTGTGTGAGGAAGTGAAAGAGAGTATGAGTGAGGAGTCGAGAGGGGAGAAGCTCTTCTCTATCTTCTCCTCTTTCGTGGAGAACTCAAGGAGTAGATTGGTAGTAGGGAGTGATGGAAATGGATCAAGGGAGTGCTATCTAGATTATGCGGCCATCATTGAGTCTCCACTACTACACAAAGGTGAGAAGGTGAGCCTATGACAAGGTTTGATTCTTACTTTCTTGGGAGAGTGAGGGGAGAATAGACAGCTATGAGATAGGAATGTGAGTCGATCATGTGAGAGGCAGTTGAGTTGAGAGCATTGAAGCTCTTGAAACAATAAGGGTTCCGTCCAAATCCAACAACTCAACATATTTTGTTACATTGCCAAATCACAGATGTAATCAATTTCTCTAGGATGCTCACATTCCTACTGAGCGACAGAATAAGAGACCTATCTATTGAGATTGGGATGGAGAGGTAAAAAACCAATCCCTTGATCTCATGTGGGCTTGATGCAAAACGCGTGTGGTTAGAATAGGGAAAAGTAAGAGATTTGCTTTGTGTTAGAAACTATTTTGAATATGACTCACTACTGAATAGACTACATTAGGTAGAGTTCATAACCAAGGAAGAAAGTCTTGAAAACCCAAAAAAATATTAACTCATCAGATTGTTGATAGGGAATAGGAAGGAGCTTAATATTGATTCTTATGGAAAATTGATCGTGCTTCATGGTTTATTAGTGTTATGATTAATTCGAGTTTATTAGCAAATATATGAGGTGGCCTAGATGAAGGAGAAGAGGCCAAAATAGCTCTCTAGAAATAATGCACCCTATGGGCACTCATGGCATAAACCTATTGGACATGAAAATATACAAAGGCTGAAATTAATACAATCCAAAGGATTGGTTACAAGGTTGCATTCTTTTAGAGTTACAAAATTTCATAAAGTGTGTGAAGCATGCAAGTTTAGTAAGTAGGCGAGACAACCTTTTTCGCATGACAGATAAGAGAGTAGAAATATACTTGATGTAGTGCATACATATCTTTGGGGGCCTACACAGAATGTATCCCTTGGTGGCAATAAATATTTTGTCACATTTATTGATGACGATGAGTCACCTTACATATTGATCTCTTCAATAATCATGAGAGAGACCAGCTCATCAAATTCTGAAAATGTTTTACATGTGTATACAAAAGTGATAAATGATTTCCATGCCTTCTCATTATTAAGGCCACTCAAAGTAGATGAAACCAAATCATCATCATCAGGCATTGCATTAATCGCTACTAAAGCATTTGCAATGCTCCTCACCTTTAAAACATACTCATTGATGGACATTTCCCCTTTCTTCAAGGTATTCAACTCTTGCTTGAGTTGAATCTTTCATGCCTTTGTATTTACTAAAAACATGTTTTCAAAAATTGTCCAAGCTGCATGTGAAGTTTTTGCATTCGTGATATGTCCTAGCATAGTATTATCAATTATTACACATAGCCAATACATCACCTTGTTATCTTTTTCATTCCATTCTTTCCATGCCTTTAATTCATCTCAATCGGAGGAATACTCAGCTCTAGCTCTTTTTCTTCACCTAAAACAAACTCATAAAGGCCCTTTCAAATGAGAAAGTTCGTCACACGGTGTCGTGACGCTATGCGTCTGCCATTGCAAAGTTGAGGGCAGAATTTATTGCCAAAAATTTTGAACTCTTAAGTCAGCATCATTATGAGTTTATTTTCTGTTGTGTGTTTCTTTTGTGTTTGCATCTGAAGCACGAGCACATATAGGTAGGCTAGGCACATTCACTTCAAAACATTCATAATTTTGTGCTTACAACACGTGGATCTGACATTGTAAAATTCTTGAATCATGAAAGATTGGGCATGAATCTCTATATCTGCTAGGATACATTGTATGAAAATCAGGAGAGAATGTATGTTTTGAAGATGACACAAGTCGGGTGTGGTTGAATGATTCTTTCCATTGCATCTTTGCAATTACACAAGCTACTTCCACAAAGTGGTATGAATGGGAATGAAGTTGTAAAAGAGGATTAGACTACCAAAGCAAAGTTTTACATAAGGTTAGTAAAATTACAAATTCCAAAGAAGAAAGAAAAAAGACAAATGTAAGTTGAAACAAAGGAGGAGAATGAAGAAGAAATCAAACAACTGAGTCGTGACGCTGCGCGTCTACCACTACAAACTTGAGGGCGGAATTTACTACCAAAATTTTTGAACTCTTAAGTAGCGTCATTATGAGTTTATTTTCCATTGTGTGTTTCTTTTGTGTTTGCATCAGCATGAAGCACGAGCACATATAGGTAGGCTAGGCACATTCACTTCAAAACATTCATAATTTTATGCTTACAACACGTGGATGCGACATTGTAAAATTCTTGAATCATGAAAGATTGGGCATGAATCTCTATATTTGCTAAGGTACATTGTACGAAAATCAAGAGAGAATGTATGTTTTGAAGATGACACAAGTGTGGTTGAATGATTCTTTCCGTTGCATCTTCGCAATTACACAAGCTACTTCCACATATTGGTATGAATGGGAATGAAACTGTAAAAGAGGATTAGACTACCAAAGCAAAGTTTTACACAAGGTTAGTAGAATTACAAATTGCAATCCACGCAGAGTTGATGAAAGAAAAAGGCGAATTGCTAATATGGGGAGCTTATTGTGGCCGATACATTGCTTTGCACTCAAGATTTAAATGTGATATGCTAGCTTTTTTTGGCTGCTATTATGGTGGAGGCATTTTAAACGCAAGCATTGACGTCAAGATGGCAACAGGAAAAGGAAAAGCAAAAGCTATTCTTAATATTTTTAGCTATGTGCTGTAGATTGGGAGAGAACGACGATTATGAGTGGGATCATCAAGCTTAAAAGAAGGAGAGGACTGAGCCATAAAAAAGGGAAAAGACAATGTGAGCAAAATCGACTGCAGGAACATGAAGACGACTACCATATAAGAGGTAGAGAGCCGATGAACGAACATGCCGTAGCGAAAGGAGCTACAAAAAAACTTCTGCAAAGTGTACGATGATGCACGATATGGAGATGACAAAGGCAAGAGGAAGCTGGTGGAAGAAGGACCGGCAACGCTAAGCCCAGGCTCGTCTATTGGCCATCACCACAGAGTCTGCAGTGCCAAGCCGCTATCTCCACGGTCTCCCCACCGGTGCCCTGCTCTGTCAAACCCTTGTCCGCTACCACCTCCATGAAGACGAGGAAGGATGCCAAATAGAAAGCTACAGTCGGTGTCCTGCATACAAAGACGTGAAGACAACGGTGATGACAGACTGGGAACACGTGCTCTAAATATGAAGGATGATGACGAAGTAGCTGCAGTTATGAGGTTGGAAGGAAGCAAAAGAACCTGAAGTTGAAGGTGACAAAGGAGATAGCAAAAGATGAGCTTCAAAACACGGGTTTCCAAAGTACGAAGGAGATGGTGAACTCCGGACAACAATACAAAAGGAAAGAAGTTGTTGAAGGGGTGAGACCATGATCTCTGTTTCATCACCATATTCTCTTTCTCTCAAACCTCACATGACACCAAATCGTTGGCTTTTTTAGGAGGGGCTTTCCCTCCAACGATGATGCCCTGACCCTGTCCTAATCGACGGCAGACATGCTCCCCAATCAGATAGTCAAGTCATCCTTATTACTACGTCAAAAAACACTATTCTATCTCCTCCTAATAAAAAGTGATCTGCTGTGAAAGCCGATGCCTTTTCATGTATTACAAACAAAGCCTATGAGACAAGAGAACCCTATAGCTTCTTTCAGTTGAATTCAATGTATGAACACATATGTTATGATTGAATGCCTTGATTTTTCACTTCTCTTTTATGCCTATATATGTTATCAATCGAATATGAAGTTCAAGCATTCTTTTTGCTCCATGAGTTGAGTACTCTCAAATTATGTACTCTTCATAATCCTTTGTTTCCATCTCGCAAAGCGTCCCTGCAATGAGTGACATTCACGAACTCCCACGAGACTTCCATGAAGGGTAGTTGTTCTTGTCCAGCTTCTCAATAATGGGATTTCCACTGTTCTTTGCCATTATCACAAAAATGATATAACACAACAAGCTAGTCTTCTACAATCTTTCACAATAAGTGCATAGCAATATACCAAGCAACCTTTTTCACTGATTGCTTAATAATATATATAATCTGTAACTTGTTTGCGGATAAACCTTATGTTTGCTTCCTGAAAAAGTACATATTCAAAATCTATAGCATGTGCACCCACTTTCTGTCAATACAGTCGAAATCACGATATACCCTGAAACTGATGTCCACAATCTTACAACTCTAAAACAGGACCTGAAACGGCCTCAGATGCCCAAAAAAACTGTGGGACAGCCTTTAAATATAGAATATGCAGTGCTCTACTTGCACACCAAATCTCATAGCAATTTGATATGTTCACTCTACCCTGCTTCCGATGCCTTCGCAGACACTATCCAAGAGAAGGAGTGGAAGAATGGAAGAGCTTCTTACCCATTGCTTGCTTGCTCGAACCTTGCTTCTTTTCCTTCACTTCAACCTTAGACTCTCTTAGTGGTGCTGCTCTGATACCATGTCAAGAATTGCATGGTGGGGAGACTTGCTTGAGCTGTTGTGCCAAACGCACATTGTATACACAAGAGGAAGCTCACTCAAGAACACAAGAAGAGAGATGGAGGCCAAAATGTTTTCTTGCTGATTTTTTCTTCTTCTTCCACACACTATACAATGTACACAAAGTATAGATAAGATACAACATAAAGAAAAGTGGTCTACTTGTTGAGATATCGAGCTCCACTCGTGATATGCCAGGGTGACCATTGTGCATTTATGACACCGACTTGTCAGTTGTAGATGCGGTTGGTACACCGCCCATGAATAATAGCTAGATGACAGCTATCCTTACTTACTCTAGTTCGTGGCTCAGTTAGTATGCCACCTTAGTTAGTTGTCTTTGGTTTGAGACCCATATATAGGGTTCTTATATTTCTTTGTAAGAGACTTCTTTTTGGCTTACACAACTAAGAAGAGGAAAATTGTTTTCAGCCTCCACCTTTGTGTGTATTCCCCCATTGTGCAAGCAAGAAAGCTACAAGTGAGACTCATTCCTTGTCTCCCACAATCTTGACACTACTAAGTCAAACAGTGCATAACAGACTACACTAATCGACTGGTGCTATATCTTTGCGAGCTGTAGGTAGATGTAATAAACTAGATATAATAAGTGATAAGTCATTGGTGGCCATGTGAGTATCATAATGACCACCAATGTGGTAAGTGTAGACGTAGGGACCCATCTAGCCAGGCGATCCATCATCAATGTCCGCATATGTTGAGCTTGCCATCTCAACACAAAAAGGTAGCCACAAGCCTGCCTGCACTGTAAATGGAAACATGTTACTAAAATAGACAATCAAATAAAATAAGCAATAAACAAAAAAGTAAGCATTATTCTATTCAATGTACATTTTTTATTGGCCGTGGATACCACTAAGAGAGTTCATAAGGATAATTTCTCTAGTGAGAATATCAATATATATTAGGCTCCAATGTCCTTTGCAAAGTGAAATGTTAGTAACAAATGCATACAACAAAGAAGTATACATTAAACCCTTTGCAAAATTGCATACCTTTCGACATAAGGAAAAAACATATGGTAGTTTGTGATTGGATCAAATGTTTTGAAAAATATTTATATGTTTGAACGAGATCTCGAAAATAATTCCATTGATAACAGTGGTTCAACAATAAATATAGTTTTAGAGATTTCTTGCTTGAGAGAATCAATCAATGCCCTAAAACCAATAGCAAAAACAAAGTAATATTATTTGCAATGAACAACACCATCATTCCATATAGTAAAATTTTTGAGCCAAAATGCCTTACCTTATGCAACAAAAGACTATAGAATCTAACAATTGAATATCTTTCTTAACAATCATGGATTTGTCCTTGGGGAATATACTTAGATAGTCCTCTTTTGAAGAAGTGCAAGAGACATTTACAACCATTTGCCCGTATACCTCCCCTATTCTCTTCAGATTGGCAGGGCCAAGGATAGTGATTTTCCTCTTGTAAACTTCATCCTCCGACTCTACAACCTCTTGTGGTTGTTCTTGTTGGGTTGGGACACGGTCTTTGTTGGGTATAAATGTGTCACCTTCTCGATTATCATTGGCCCTTTCGCTCTCCTAGACAATTTTGGCAGAACGTTAAGGATCTCAAAGGTTTTTTTATCAGTAGTGGACAAGGGCCTCAATACCTTGTCCACCAACCTATACCTGATTCTACTGACCATACTAAAGCCTTTGTTCATCAAAGTCACCCTATGAGCATGAGCAACAGCAATGGAAGCATCGTTCATAAAATCAATAACAAAGTCTTCAGTTGTCTCCTAAAGACAAAGGATCGCTACAAGCTGCCATTTCTTTTGCATGCCAACTTCAATGGACACCCTTGATAATCTATATGAAATGTCCTTGACAACTCTGATAAAAGCTGCCTTTGGAATGACATGATGTGTAGCTCTTTGCGCCTTTCTTATCTCACTAAAACATGTCTAAACATAATAAAATCTAGACTTTCTCTCTCTCTTAGACTTGGAAGGCTCTTCTCTATGGGGATAAGAGGGTCCATGTTGCTCTATTTGTTGATGAATAGGGGCTCTAGGGGAGGTTGAAAACTTGGCAATTATAAGAGAGGACTGTCCAGCAAGGTCACAAGGTTGGTTGTCAACAGAATGAAGCTTACTATGGGCAGGGGGAGAATACACAGTCTCTGCACTAGATTTCTTTGATTGCATGGTAGGAGAGTGAGGAAAACCAGGGGTAGGAGGGAAATCTTGAGGATCCACTGATGGCCTTGTCTCTTCCTCACTATCCTTGCTATTTATATACACCTTCCTTACAGTCTGCTTTGTCCTAGCCATCACCTACTTGACACAAATCAGAAACTTAAAACACAAATCAGAAACTTAAAACACAAATCAAAGGCTGCCACATCAAATACGGCGCAAAGGGCGGGGAGCCCAAGATGAAAGGTGATTCATTCGTGCCGTATGTGTGAAACAAACAGGGAGATGGATAACAAATACGACATGAATGAAAACCAGCGCCAAATCGAAGGCCATCCTTTCGTGCCATTTTTACTAATGATAGATACGGCACAAATGCACTCGAGCGGCATATTCAAGGTTGTCTACTCACATCATATCTGCTGAGAGAAGGTGGCTTGTATGGTCGATACAACATGAAGACTAATGATCAAACAAGATGCACGAAGGAACACTCGTTCGAATAACATTTTTGCAAACGACAGATATGGCGCGAATGCACTCGAGTGTTTTATCGAAGGTTGCCTACTCGCACCGTATCTGCAAATAGAAATTGACTTGCAAGGTATACGACATGAAGCAGCACTTGTTTGGCTCGACATTTTTGTGAACGATAAATACAATGCGAATGCACTCAAGCACTATATCGAAAGTTGTCTACTCGTGTCATATCTACAGATAGAAATTGACTTGCAAGGCATATGATGCAAAGCAGCACTCATTTGGCTTGATGTTTTTGTGAATGACAGATACAGTTCGAATGCACTCGAGCGCTATATTGAAGGTTGTCTACTCGCGTCGTATCTACAAATTTCTAGAAGATGGCTCACAAGGCATACGATGTGAAGACTAATGATATCAGACAAGATACACAAAGAAAGTCTAGATACGGTGTGAATAAGGCAAAAAAAGTAATGCACTGAACATATTTGTGCCGTATCTCTATTTCGAATCTTGGAAAGCATAGATCTTTTAACCTTGAAACGGGATTAACCGATATGGCGTGATGGTGGAAGAGCATTGACAGTGCAAGAGGTTACTCTCTCTATATCGTCATTCACGATCGTGGATGTGAAAAGGGGGCCACGTAAGCCGGCATCGGTCTTTTATGCTTGTGGGATAGGCAACACGTGGCACTCTATAATTGGCTAGGGTTTACAAGGGCCATCCACGTGGCTATCGATATGGCTATCTACATGGAAAATCCCTGTCCTTGTCTTAATTAGGGATTTTTGGTTTTTTTAGCAAATTATCAAGCCTAGCTAGATTTGAGCTCCTCCAACTATTTTACATTTATTCTCGTATCGTATCGTGCTTTTCTAGTCTTCAACGATATAAAGTGAGGGTTGTTTTCAAGTGTCATCCAATTTGTCGATTTGCGTCGTATCGTGCACTCCTTTGATACGAAGCAAGCAGGCTTCCTCATTGTTTTGGGAATCATCCTCTCGTGTCGTTTCGTGGATCCTCCCCATACGAAGCGAGGAGGCATTGCTCGTGAGGTCGGATGTACCCTTTCGTGCCGTATCATGCTTTCACTCATGTCTAAACTAGAGGATGTTGCAAGCTCCCAAGAGCAGGTCACCCCTAATAGGAAAAGAAGAAGATTGTAATCATGGTCAAGGGCTTCTGGTTGTCTTACCTTCTCCCTTGAAATTCCCATTGCTTCCTCCCCTTGTTCAGCAGCAAGTGTGGGAATGCCTAGGAAGTCTCCAGTCAAAGGCAAGTCACCATTGAGGGTTCTTGGATTGTCTCAGATCATAGAGGTTTCTCCCTCATAAAGGCTTTTAGACTTTCTTCTTCTTCAGAATGGCATGGTGTTATCTTACTATGGAACTGCAAAGGATATTTTCAACCCTGACTAGGATATTGGTCATATCTTAAACTCTTCCAAGAAGTTTTTTTTGGAGGAGTTTCTTGAGTTTCAAGGTCTTGCATTTCCTGTGGTTGAAAAGGATGCAAAGGAATATGTTAATATACCTATTGGAAGCTCACCTTCAGAGAAGGCTTTGTTTTCAAGAAAGTGTACATCTCATTCTCTTGACAGGTTTTGTGCCCCAGATTTGTTTAGTTCTGCTCATTCTAGGAAATGCAGGCTAATGTCAAAAGCAATTGCATTCATTGCGTATACTTTTGTTAAATATCTTGTTAAATCATATCGTACTTTCACTCATGTCTAAACTAGAGGATGTTGCAGGCTCCCAAGAGCAGGTCACCCCTAATAGGGAAAGAAGAAGATTGTAATCATGGTCAAAGGCTTCTGGTTGTCTTACCTTCTCCCTTGAAATTCCCATTGCTTCCTCCCCTTGTTCAGTAGCAAGTGTGGGAATGCCTAGGAAGTCTCCAGTCAAAGGCAAGTCACCATTGAGGGTTCTTGGATTGTCTCATATCATAGAGGTTTCTCCCTCAGAAAGGCTTTTAGACTTTCTTCTTCTTCAGAATGGCATGGTGTTATCTTACTATGGAATTGCAAAGGATATTTTCAACCCTGACTAGGATATTGGCCATATCTTAAACTCTTCCAATAAGTTTTTTTTGGAGGAGTTTCTTGAGTTTGAAGGTCTTGCATTTCCTGTGGTTGAAAAGGATGCAAAGGAATATGTTAATATACCTATTGGAAGCTCACCTTCAGAGAAGGCTTTGTTTTCAAGAAAGTGTACATCTCATTCTCTTGACAGGTTTTGTGCCCCAGATTTGTTTAGTTCTGATCATTCTAGGAAATGCAGGCTAATGTCAAAAGCAATTGCATTCATTGCGTATACTTTTGTTAAATATCTTGTTAAATCGTATCGTACTTTCACTCATGTCTAAACTAGAGGATGTTGTAGGCTCCCAAGAGCAGGTCACCCCTAATAGGAAAAGAAGAAGATTGTAATCATGGTCAAGGGCTTCTGGTTGTCTTACCTTCTCCCTTGAAATTCCCATTGCTTCCTCCCCTTGTTCAGCAGCAAGTGTGGGAATGCCTAGGAAGTCTCCAGTCAAAGGCAAGTCACCATTGAGGGTTCTTGGATTGTCTCATATCATAGAGGTTTCTCCCTCAGAAAGGCTTTTAGACTTTCTTCTTCTTCAGAATGGCATGGTGTTATCTTACTATGGAACTGCAAAGGATATTTTCAACCCTGACTAGGATATTGGCCATATCTTAAACTCTTCTAATAAGTTTTTTTTGGAGGAGTTTCTTGAGTTTGAAGGTCTTGCATTTCCTTTGGTTGAAAAGGATGCAAAGGAATATGTTAATATACCTATTGGAAGCTCACCTTCAGAGAAGGCTTTGTTTTCAAGAAAGTGTACATCTCATTCTCTTGACAGGTTTTGTGCCCCAGATTTGTTTAGTTCTGCTCATTCTAGGAAATACAGGCTAATGTCAAAAGCAATTGCATTCATTACGTATACTTTTGTTAAATATCTTGTTAAATACAATAAACAACAATTAGAGGGTCCAAAATGTTCCAGTTTCTACCTTTTGGACGAGGTGGCAAATGACAAGGATGTAGAGGAATGTTTAGACCCTGAGCAAGAAGCATATATTGCTAGCAAACTAGATGTTGCCCAATTCAAAGCTAAGACCATTATTGAAGAAAACCATGCAAATGCAAATATTGTATGTGAATCTTCTTTCTATATTATTCCTTCACTTCCAACTTTCCCTATCAAGGACAAGGAATACATACTATTATCAGACATCCAAAGGCTCTTCAATCTCAGGGAGGATTATTGTTTAGTGATCATTGCAGAGGCTTCTGATGCTACAAATGGTATTGTTAAGGTCAAAAATGAATCTAAAGAAGAGTTACTTAAACTTGACACTGAAATTACGGACGACAAGTTTATCGAAGCAAGGGATGCCCTTTCTCTTTGTTTTAATAAGGCAAAGAATGCTGAGAAAGCGTATGGGATTACTAAAGAGGAGTTCCATAGCCTTCAAGACCAACTTGGAATTTCCAATTTTGGAATAGAAGAGTTGGAGTATGTTAAAGAATTGGAAAATACCAATGAGGCAAAATCATCAATTAACATATGGAATCCAACTAAGCTAGAGAATGATGAAAATCAATTGGTACTATTATCTTGAATTCTGTAAGATACATTAATATGTTTGATTTCAATATTCATCCTTTTCTGCAATTGGATATTGAAGATTTTGATAACTTCTTGGGACGGGATAAAGGGACGAGAGCTAGTATTAGTTCACTGAAAGATGTTGCACCTGGTCATTACTTAGCAAGGATTGATTCACATGTTTTCTTGGTATTTCATAACATCTTCTCAGAGGAAGCAACATGGCCTATACTATATATCAAGGCACTTACAAGGCTACTTGGTTTCTCTGGGTTATAATACAATGTACACAAGGTGATGTTTTTGGAGAAGACTGCGATAATTAGGATTTTTAGTTATGCTCCTAGCTTCTTTGCTTCTAGAGCAGGATACTTTATGGCCCTCTCATCTTATTCTTTGGTAGCAAGCCGAACTAATATAAAATCAATAGTTGGTTACAAGAGAAGAAAATTTCTATGTTATAGAGAAAAGATCCCAAAGGGGGAGGAAGATGTAAAGGCTCTTGAGAGCTAGCTTTGTACTTTTCTTTCTTGAAAAATACTATGAATTCTCAAGTTTTGTTGTCACCTTTAGTATTCATTCTTTGAAGCTATCGTCGAAAAAACCAATTGAAAAGCTCCTCAAGAGCATTGCTTTTTGTAACTCCTCCATATCTTGTGCTTCGAAAAAAACTTGTACGTGCTTGATAGTGAGATTTTTCCATGCCTTGGTCACTATAAGTTGCTAGGGGGCCTTGCTCCTCCATAAAGTAAGGGCCCATGGATATGAAGGATATGTTGCAAATTCAAAAGAGTAATGATCATTTATGCCATTGAAATTTTTATTGAAGAAATCTTGGATTAAATATTCTCTCTTACCAAATAAAATGTGATATCCTTTTCTCCCCGTGCCTCCTTTGTTGCTTGAACAAGATTTGTAATCAAACATTTGAACTCTTCTAGATACGTGTAGGTTGTCTTTTGTTTCTTGAGGAGCTTTAGGAAGACATCGAGGTGTCTCCAAACCTCCATCCTTAGAAATGCAAGTCATGGTGTGCTTGCAACGTTTGTCACTATCCCACACAACTCTCTCCAATGCTCCCAAGTCATACTCACATGTTTTCCTATATGATTTCCTAAAAAGCGTCTAACTTTTGAGCCTCCCATTGAGACATCAACCAAGGCATCTCTTGTTTTCCGTGAAAGGGTTGGATCTTTTCTTAAGTGAACTTGACCTCCATGAAAACCCATTTTGAGGAGTAATGCCTCACATTTGTCAATACACTCATCCGATAAAGACAAGGGCTTAATTGAGTATGCATAGTCGAGATGCAACCTAAGAAGTTTATCTATAATTCTAATCTCTACATGCAAAGTATATATATGAACATTTGTAAGAGGAATTGAAAGAGTGGAATCCCATATATCTTCCTTCTTTTTATTTTTACTTAGATCTATAGAGTCTCTAGTTGGGGCTCTTCTTGCAGGGCCCAAGTTGCTCCAATCTTTAGACCCAACACTTTCCATGCAATAAATATAAGGATATTTTGCATTTGCCACATTACATATTTCAAGCATACATTTGATAGTTTTCAAGTTAGCGCTCATGTGCCATTCCACATTAAAATTACCAACCCCATCAACAACCAACATTTCTCCTTCACTTTGAGACTTAATAATGTTTGGAATACCTGTATGAGTGAATGACCATTTCGGTGTTTGATGATTCTCAATTGGTACCTGAGTTGCACCAACCCACCAAATCTCCATCTTAGACTATTGGAACTTATGCACCGGTGCTTGACCCCCACCATTGTTGTAGTCCAATACCATGTTCATAATGCAAATGCTGACTCTTTCCATCTTTTGTCCTTTTTTAATATGTGTTTCATCTAACTTCAAGGCAAACTTCAAAACACCGTGACATTCCTCTAACGTAAGTTTATACATGTGAACCATTGCAATCTACACTCTTCTTAGATCAACCCATATATTGTTAAACGCATTGTATTCAAAACTAGATTTTCTTTTTGTCTTTTCATATGGCATAGATGCTTCAACATGAATGTATTACCCAAAAACATGTGTCATAGCAGTCCTTTTACAACCGATACTTAAGGACACGAGGCAAACCAAATGCAGTTATTATATTACATTTTAGATTTTTAAACTATAATCTTGAGATAGCACGGTAACATTTTCGACTAATGCCCACAATATCACGTCTCCACAATTTCGTTTGGTTTTACTGTGTCCTTTAAGTCCTTGACCAATTCTTTACGAGCTAAGCCTCTCAAATCCATATTCTGAGGTGATTTAATGCTTTTCTCATTTCATTCATTTGAGCCATGATGTGCAAGATACAGAGTATAACCTTTTACAATAGCCAAGCATCCCATTATAACCTCCCTAACATATCTAACGTAGTCATGAATATTAAAAAAATTAGGAGGTTTATCTATTGAAGGATCATTGGGATAAATATTTTCATCCACCTATTGGCCTCCATCTCATTTGTTAGTACTCGACAATGTATACTTCTCCAGGATGAATAAATTGGATCTAGTTGGATGGTAAGTTTATACTTGCATATGCTCACATATGTATTACATGCAGAGGTATTACTAAACATTTTAGCATATCAACGACAAATGAATCTCACAGGTATAAGAAAGTGAGCACAAAGAAGAGAATGGTAAAAGAGAATGTAGAAAGAGCATGTGGAAAAAAGACGTGGGAGTAGACAAATGCGATATAGGTGGACATTTCTCGAAAATACAAATTCTCCCAAGTTCCAAGACAAAAATGGTAGAAAAGGTGACCCTGATATAAATTAAAGATGAGGGACAATTAATGGCTAACCTCTTCAATGAATTCAATATTCTCTCATTAATCACATCTGAGCAACCAAATTTGATAGTTTCATTCTTCCAAAATCTCAACTAATTAGCAACTTAATTATTTTCTTACAAGTGCCTTTTTTGAAGTATTTTTTGCCCTAATGAATTTGGACTCGAGAGCAAGGAGGAGGAAGAATTATGTGAGTGGCACTCCAAAGCAACAACCCAATTGAAAGCATGTTTTGACTCAACTCAATCATTAGGGGAAATATGGACACCAAAAGGGCCTCATAAGAAATGGATTAAGGAAGGATTACTTTTTCTAATCTTGAATCTCAAGTGGATCTAAAAGCAATAATGAGAGCAAATGAGGTTTTCTACAAAACCATGGGTTGTTTTTTCCAAAAAGGGAAAAAAAATGGAAGCACAAAATTAGGTTATTTATTGAATCCATGAGGTGGCTTAATAAGATTGGTCGTTAACCTAGTGATAGGGCCATGGACCTGTAAGCTTAACCTCCTAGGTTCAAATCCCATGAGTGCGAGCTTAAAAATAATATTTTAAAAATAAATTTCGACCAAAATAGGCTATGGATATCAATGCAAATTTCATGTTTGTCCCCTTTGCACACATGAATTTTAGATCTTGTATCCTCTATTTTTTGGGCTCGTTTACACATGGCAAACACTCCATGGTTTGTCCAATTAAAAATTGTTGTTCTAATTCAAATTTCAAAAATCCCTCAATCCCTCCATGAATTGTCAAGCCATTATCTATTTTTTTTTAATTTCAAATTGGAAAAACGACTACCTTTTTTTTAATATCAAAACCACATTTGTGGGCCAATGGTGGAAAAGGGAGTGCATAAAATGTGCAAATCACCCCCTCTTCCATTGGTCCACATCATAATCCACTAGCTTATGAAAGTGATTAACTCCTAAGCTGAAGGACTCTTTTTTAGTTCACATTTTCCCTAATGGACCTTGCTTCGACTCTCGATTTGCCACTCAAGAGTGAGCGATCGCCATAAGTACTGAATAGCTTGCATGCCCTACTCAACACTCTAGTGCCATCAACCCAATCACACTCAACTTAATGCTCAAGTGTACACCTCTCAACTCAAGTGCTCACCATGGGACACTCAACTATGCATGTATGTCGGGATTCAACTCTAAGCTTAATGCTACATATGCTCAATGCAAGAAAGGGGGACACGAGCGTACCTTAGTGGCTTCTCAAATAGGTAGTAAGAAAGAGAAAGAAAGCACTTAGTGTGCCAAAATGGGAAAGGGATCTTTAACCTCGCTTACAAGTGTGCAAGTGAGGGGAAGAGTGATAGATAGGAAAAGCCTTCATGAAGGCGTCTGCAAGAAGAGAGCTTACATGTGCTCATACCAAGGAGGGGGGTGCCCTTGTCTGAGCGAGCATGTTTGCTTATGAATAGAGTGGAAGAAAGAACTATGCCACTTTCCTCTTGAAATAATATAGCGATAAGGTATTGGGTTTGTGATCCTTTCCTTTACAACAATGTTAGATTGTCTCAAAGTAGCTCACATGTAAAAAGATATGTGTTGCTAGAGGCACATGTAACTGAAACCCATAAGCAAAGAGTAAGGTGTATGTCCAAGCTAGAAAGTTATAAAACAATGTGCTTGCTTCACCATCAATCATCAAGTCTCCTTCATGGTATCATGGTCTCTTTCTCGTTCTTCTTCTTTCCCCCATAGCTCACTATTCTCTTCTTGCTCAACCATGCTTTGTGAGATGGTATCACAACCTCTTTCCTAGAGGTTGTAATGTTATGGGAGCTTCCATAGCTACTACTCAAGTTCGAGAGCTCAAGCATTGGTGGTGCTATTGTCCAAGAAGGCATTGGATTGGAGATTGAAGGCTGGGGGTTACAAAGCTCATTGGAGAATACCACTATTCTTGAGATATAGGCTTTCATTATGGTTACTATTAGTTTCCTACACTGAGCCCTGTAGTAACTGTACTTTACAACAAAGGTTCTTCAAGTATTGTTTGTAGGATCTACGAAGAGAAATGGACACAAAGAGCAAGACTGTTGGAAGAAAGGAAAACCAAGGTACAAAAGCTACAATAAGTTTGGACACAACGAGAAAGAATGTTGGGCTAGAAGCCAAATTTTGTAAAAGTAACAAACTTTGAAAAATCTACTGAAACTCTCTTTTTAAATTTCCTACATCTTGTTTGACACTGCATGAGCTAAAGGCCTTGCAAGAATTCAAGGGGAAAGGGCAACCTACATCCTTAGGTGCATGTATTTAGAGGGTAAGCTAGTACCAAGGGGGGATGTTAAAATATATGTGGTGCTAGAGGCACATGTAACTAAATCCCATAAGCAAAGAGTAAGATGTATGTCCAAGCTAGAAAACTATAAAACAATGTACTTGCTTCACTATCAATCATCAAGTCTCATTCATGCTATCATGGTCTCTTTCTTGTTCTTCTTCTTTCCCATGTAACTCACTATTCTCTTCTTGCTCGACCATGTTTTGTGACATGACACACTCGATCCAAGGTACACTCAACTTGCTCTCACCCAAGTCTGAATGACTTGTATTCCCTTAAACAATCAATTCACTAAGCTACTCGATGGCATGGCTCAAAGGCTTGACTTACTAGACTGACACTCAATAGGTTGACTTAATATTTCAATTAATAGCACCTCTCAATTAGATGACATCTGACTTAACTCATGTCAATAACCTAACTGCATGACAGAAGGGAACTTGAGAGTAAAGTTGATTACAACAAGACAGAAGATAGACTAGAGTGTAATAAACTTAAATGCAAAAAAAAAACTACACTTAAATAGAGGTAGCTCAAGAGCAATCAAAAACACAAGTATAGTTGGGTTAATGCTTAACTAATGAAGGATGAATGCATGATCCCATGTGTCCACTTGGTAGCCTAAGGAGTAGCTGATGATCAGCAAAACACCCCAACTCCTCTTACTACAAGGATAGTCAGTCTAGTCATGAACATCCTACATCATGACTAGCCACATGGAGAGAGAACAACATTTGCTAAACCTATCATGAAACTACCAAAGCCCTTACATAGTACCCATAAAACATCCAAGATGGACTATAGCCAAACAAATCAAGGAGACATCACGCTCTAGTACAAGGTGTGGGTAGACCAAAATAGGACCATCCTAAAGTATGCCACATATGCTCTTATCGATGGAGTAACAAAAAGCTTAGTACAACCTACTTATCTAAGTGTCAAACTAGTAGCAGAAGGAGAGCATGCCAAAATGCTCTCATCGATAGAGTGGAGTTCGATATTCTAAACCACAAAGCATAGACTACATTTGAACAATCAGAGCTCACACCCACGTGCATTATAATATGTTCTTTGTGGAGAAACCCCGTGTTCCTTTCCTAGGTACATGCCAAATTTTCATGGTCATTGATACTGAAAGCCTACCAACTGTGTTGTGTGCTACCCAATCATGAGAATGCAAGAAAGAAAGTTCTACTCAAACGACCTTTCAAACATGCAATTGATTGTGACGTTTTGCAAGGCACAATGAATACACTTCACACTACCAAGTGTTATGATAATCACATCTTTCAATTTAGATCATCTTGCCTCCTCCTAAGGGAAGAGAAAGAGACCCACCTCAAGATCAAACACAAACCCTAACAAGGAAAGTGCTAGAAGAGTTGCTCAAAGCACAAGGAAAAAAACAAAAAATAGTTGGCACAACTCCCCCCAATGCAAATAACACAAACAATACTACTCAAAGCACACAAACGATCTCCAAGATGGTCTCAACCAATCCCTAAAAAGCTCCAACTAAATCAAGGCAACCTCAAGCATTCTATCACAACCGTTGATGAAGAGTTAGCACGAGGATGGGTCCCCAAAACTCTCCTACAACATCAGAGGTACTACATAGAAAATCGATTGCTATAATTGCCTAAACCACCGCACAACCACCTCTACTACAACTAACACTAAGACTCCAAGGTGCTCACGATAGAAAAGAAGTAAATCTAGATGAGATCCTAAGCCAAAACTCAAACCAGCACTAAGATCAAGGCTAGCCTAGTTAGCTAGGTCTAGATGGAATCCTATGCCAAAACTCAAACCAACACTAAGATCGAGGCTAGCCAAATTAGTATGAGATCCTAAGCCAAAACTCAAACCAACACTAAGATCAAGACTAGCCAAGTTAGCTAGGGAAAAAAAATTTCAATCTATCGAAAAAAAACTCTAAAACCTCCCATGTGCAAAATGCATCTAGCTCAAGTAGGTGCCAACTCAAAAGAGAAACCGATGATATACTTAAGAAGCCACCTTCATAGTGGAAGGAGCCCTAGACAATCATGGTATCTAGAAATCACAATCAAGCTCTAAACAGTTGGTCCTTGTCTACCAAAAGGCCCTAATACCCACAATTCCTGAAGCCCAGCAACCTAAAACCATGGCTAAAAAGCTTCAAATGATTCAACCATGCAAGCGAAGAAGTAAAAATTATTGAGTGCTCATAATGTCACTCAAACAAGTCTAGATTAGCTCCCTATATGATTCAGGTATTATGTACCTATTAGTGCACCTCAAAATAGATTCTATCAAAGCACTTTTTTCCCATGCATGTGTTCTTTGGTGTGTGCACACACGCATATGTATGCACATGCATGTTATCCTAATTAGCTTATTTTTTGTTCATGTGCCTACAAAGAACATCCTAAAGTGGGTTGTGATGGAAATAGTAATGTATAGTGCTCTTATCCTAGCAATGTGTCTCCATGTGCTCGAACACTTCCTACTAGGATTCCAATATCTCCATGGTGACCATAGCCCAAGTGTTATGCATACATTCTACTACGATTCCAATATCCCTTACAAATACAGTTATCCATGCTTTGATGTTACAATTGGGCTAAAATCACTAAAATGGATCTTAACTTAAAACCCAACAAAAAAAACATTTCATTACCCTTAAACCTTGAGCAAAATTAGAGAAAATTATCTCATGAGACCCTCTAAAAAACCAAAAACTCGTGTAACACAATAACCCAAATGCAATCACAATAACTCAAGCATACAATTATGATTATACTTCTTGTTGGCACCTACCACCACATCTAATGCAATATGTCATATCAAAATACATTATTACTGCTTTTGCACAAGTTAACTCTTTTACAATGGGCTACCACCTTTGACATGTAGATGACAGACATGTATCATCACAATGCATACGTTCATCAATCCTAGTGCATTGATCCTACCACTTTGGTATTCATTGTTTAATAGCACTAAATTACTAAAGATTCCAAACATGCGAATGGTGTGCGATTGTTCTTTTTTTTTAGACAGACGGAGTACTTTTACTACAACCGCTCATTATACCACATCTTTGTTAGCATTGCTTGTTAGGACCTATGCTTTGACAATGAAGGCATGGAAAATTGCTCGAGTGAAGAGCTGATTTAGTTCAATTAGAGGTCACGTTTCTTCTTCCTAAACCAAATGCAAGAGAGAGAAAGAATCCCTTGTAGCCTTGGGAGCTCTTCTCGAAAACAAAAGGGCAATGCTCCAACGCAGACGTGTGCGCAACTGTTTCATTTCGCTTGAAGGCAATGGTGCATCACAAGACTTCGCTTCTTGAGGAGTTCGTTCTTTGACAGGGCTTTCGAAACGCTCACCATTCCGATCTTCCTAAGAGGCAATGCCCTTTATTATATATATATAGACTAATATCGACTTATCACACCAGACTCTAAGCAGCCCACACATGCATGCCCAAGTCTTACAAAACACATCTTTCATGACCTCCCTAGATATTGTATCTTTGAGTAGACTGCAATGCTGAGTACATTCTGTACGGCTTTCCAAGCTGCTGCTTCCTTGAAGTATTAAGAGGTGGCTTATCACATTGATTGTGATGTTGCCTTCCTTTGCTTTCCTGAATTTGAAGAAGCTTGTCGGTTGCATTTGACCCTAACCTCATGCGGATCTGAGGGTCACATGGGCATGGGAACGCAGAGGATAGTGATCATGACAATGGTGATCCCTAAATATACCAATGATGTTGCTAATCAGGATGGTAGGGAATAGTAATCATCCGAATTGGATACAAAAAAGCCTGCACGAACGGCCCAACATAATCCATAGACTACTAGAGCTAAAGCTGTCAAGGTCACGAGAATGATGCATAGAATCATATATCCAGGAAGTTGTCCTGCAACAGAAGCAGAGAGCCATAAGTTGTCAATGGATTGAAAGTTGTCCTGAAGATGTCAATCAGATGGCCCTGTGCATTGATTCATGTTCCCATCAGTCAAAATTCTTTCGAAAATAAGAAGCCCATTCCTCATGCAACGGTACAGTGGCCAATCACACCATGCCAGAAATGTAAAGATTCGTTATGGTATAACAGGTGAATACAATCATGAGCAACAAACAAAAACCAGCTCCAAGCCTATTGAACTCTCGACAGGCTGCACATGGAATACACCAAAAACAATTGCGAGTACACTGACATCAGTCACTGGGCCATGGCCAAAGCCACATACGTCTGCCTCAATGACATAGTTGAGAACTCTAATTGCGACGTGCAATCCCTTCCATTATAACGGGAAACATGTCATAGGGGCACCTTAATGCATGTATTGTGAGACATGTGGTACCTCGAGTAACATAAAGAGTGTATGTGGTCGACAGGTAACCAGTGGCAGAGACAGAGACCAGTATGGTGACAGTCTCTCCTGACCCACCTAGCTCCAGTGCAGGGCTCGCCTTTCCAGGATCCACGATCGTTTCATTTACGCTTACTTCACAGCCTGCTGAAACCTGGCCGCATGATTAAAACATACAGGAAAAACTGTAAGGAAAGAACAAAACTGATTTCTTCAAGCTTTCCTGCATGCAAGAAAACACAACAGAACAGAAACTATGCTGTTTGTCCAAAGCCCTGCCATCTTTTTGCTTTATCAGCTTTTACACAAATACAAACGATTAAACTAACCCCAAATGCAAGACAAGTTGCAACAGATCTTACCAATTCGTCTAGGACATAGGTTGTCACTTCAAGCTGTGTAATGCTGTAGGTCTCCGAGACATGGTAGGTGTAAACTGACTCGTTGAAGGCTGGGGAGAGTGTGCCGGCTGAAACCTCTAATCCTGACAGGCTTGCATGAGTAGATGTGGAAGCAGGTGGTGGTGGCGGCGATGGGGGAGGTGGTGGGGGGGATGTTGAAGGGGGCGGTGGAGAAGGCGGCGGTGGAGGAGAAGGTGGAGGTGGAGATGGAGGAGGTGGTGAAGGTGAAGGGGGTGGGGGTGGGGGTGAAGGTGGGGGTGGGGGTGGGGGTGGGGGTGGGGGTGGGGGTGAGGGTGGAGGTGGAGGTGGGGAAGGAGGAGGTGGGGATCCTGAAGGTGGAGGCGGAGATGGCGATGGAGGTGGTGGTGATGGAGGAGGTGGTGAAGGAGGGGGTGGTGATGATGGAGGAGGAGGTGAAGCCAAGGGTGGGGGCGGAGAAGAAGGAGGGGGAGGAGGTGGAGGTGGTGATGAGGGAGGAGGTGGGGAAGGTGGAGGCGGTGATGGAGGAGGTGGTGGAGGTGGAGGTGGAGGTGGGAAAGGGGGAGGCGGTGAGGGAGATGGAGGTGATGGTGGTGGTGGCGGCGGTGGCGGTGGTGGAGATGGAGGTGGAGGTGAGGGAGGGGGTGGTGAAAACGGAGGTGGGGGGTTTGGTGAAGGAGGAGGTGGAGGGGATGGTGGCGGTGGAGAGGGAGAGGGAGAGGGAGGGGGCGGTGAAGGAGATGGAGGGGGCGGTGGTGGTGGTGGAGGTGATGAGGGCGGAGGAGAGGGCAAGGGTGGAGGGGATGGGGGTGCATGGGGCGGCGGAGGCGGCGTAAAATAAGGGCGTGGCGGTGGAGAGGGCCGATATCGAGGTGGGGGCGGCCGGAATGGTTGTTGTGGAGGAGGAGGGGGCGGTGCCCTAGAGGGTCCGTGGGGCGCAGGGGGTGGAGGCTCACTCGGCCGCTGCGGAGATGGGGATGGAGGCCTCGGGGGTTGATGTGGAGGAGGATGACTGTGTGAGGGGGGCGATGGAGGTAATGGTGCTGGTGGAGAGGGGTGAGATGGTGATTCAGGAGGAGGATTTGGCCAAACCCTTTCTAACCATTGGAACACATCTCGCACATCCGCATCCCAGAGAAGTGGCTCCCTGTACTCATGAACCTTTGAGAGCACTCCCACACTGCTCCACGCAAGGAAAATACACGAGCCCAAAACTAAGCTCCAGACCAAGTCCGAGTGGTTCTGCATTTCGCGCTTGTGCTGGTGAGATTAAGATAATACACGGCAATGCTGATGCGGCAGCGCACCACGGTTTTGCTCTTGAAAACACCCTGAGGCTGGCAGCACGGCTACAGCGACAGAAACCTGTTCGAACTGACTGATCAACCTGAAAACAGTCCATGCATTGAGTTGTCACAACGCATTGCAAATAGAAAAGAAGAATAGTAACACTTGAAATGTGGCCAACAAAAGATAATCCATATAACATAAGACACAACAGCTAAAACAAAGCATTCATTAACCGTGCCACACATACACTGATGCACTGCATTAGTGGCTGCCACAGTCCTCTGGTTTGCAGCAACACTAAGTAGGGAACAAGCTTCTTGCTCCAGATGTGAGCACGCTGGGAAACCTCCACCATGGGAAGATCCTCCCAGAGTCCCATAGATGGAAGCGGAATAAAACACGAGAATCGTCCAAGGTGGCTGGAAAGTCAGCCTCTGGAAAATCTGGAATCTCCAAGCTGAACATGGAAAGAGCTCGTCCAGAAGGGGAAGTGTCCCATGTGGGACTAGATTGTATGACAATGAGCGAAGCAACGGAAGTGGAAGAACACAACTGCTAACACTGACAATAACGAATGGCCAAATAGAGAGATCCTTTTGGACGTATCAGAAGTACCTTCAGAAGACATTGATCCAATAATAGCAGTACTTAACGAGCAACCTCCGTGCTGGATATTACAAGATTAGAACACTGTAGACATAGCTCATCGATCAGGAACCCACGATGAATTTTTCATGCAAATGCTACATCCAACAATTCCAATGTCTTATCTGCTGTCAAGCTTTATTGTCTGGAAGAGGAGACCCCTGCATCGAATTTGAAGAGACGCGTTACAACTCATTGCTAGTGTGATATTGGCATTACGTTTTTAGTGCGTCCTCGGTACTGTAAACCAAGCCTGGTCGATTCAAAACAGTCCAGAGCTTGCTCGCATGAGAGAGACCAAAAGCATTTTACCAGTGGACGCAAAAACTGCCACAGGCCAGATCATGGAACGAATAAATTGCAAGCATTCTCGTATGCTTGCATGAGAGCGTATCCAGAACTATGAGCATATTGCTGGACATTGCAAATTTTCCTACGACTAGGTTATGAACAGCGTAAACTGCAGTCGGGCATTCTTGATACACATGACACATTCATAATCGGTGACACATTCTGTCAAAATGCGTGTCTTTGCGTGCTAGTCACCAGACAACCCCTGCAGGAAACTCCTCTCTCTGCCACGACAAGCTACGTGATCAAGCTAAAGTGGTTGCCTTCACAATATTTGGAGATCAGTCTCCCGTTGCATCACTAAAGCAGTGCTAAGACATCATTTGCCATTGTCCCCCAAATGTCAAGGGATGAAGCTTATGCCTGCAAGTGAACTGGCAAAGGGCTACATCTAGCAATGTCGTACCACGAACATTATGTCTGAGAATGCGAGATGGATCAAGCTAATGTAAGCTGGATCGCCATCTGTACCAGAAGCCTGGCATGTTACTGGCTCACGACATGGATTACACCCTTTGAAACCTGCAGCTGCAATGTTCCCTGGCAGCTTTTTCATTCTCCGACATTGAACCTTCGAAGGAAGGCGAAAGACGACCAATCACGTCGACATAGATGTGCAAGCTCGATTAGGGCCCAAGATCTCTTTTCAACAACAAATCTCACATCCATGGGAAATTGACGCAGAGACTAAAACAGTACAGCCTAGCCTTAAAGGTATCCAATCACATCAGAACTTTCAGTGTATGGCATCAATGTAACAAATGCGATATAACCTATTAGAGATTATCACTGATGAGACTCGGAAAACCTACTTGAATGAACCTATTGACCGGGGCTGACCATCCATAACCAGACGGAGAAGGTCGTCTGTTCTTCCTTGGGAACGATGACGAGCAATCGATGGCGAGCGTGCACAGTAGCTTTCCTGTGAAGTTTTGTGCATGATGGAGTACCACCGTTACCCCTCTCTCTCTCTCTCTCTCTCTCTCTCTCTCTCTCTTTTCCTGAAGATAAGCGCGACAACTTGTATTATTCAGGCACTATAGTCAACGGAGGCGATTCCTCGTATGACAGCAACACCACATGGAAAGGTAAAACAGATATACTTATTTTGGGAGAACATATTTTTGTGAGGATAAGCCGCAACAGATATTAGATAGGAGAAGGTTAAGTGCAGTAAATCAGCCATCGTCATAGTAGCGACAGTAGCCACAGTACATGCGCGACGCACCTTAGATGGAAGAAGCACCATTTTTAACCATGGCATGATCAACAGAATTAACCTATGTAGCAGCAAGTTCATGGACTGGACTCTGGAGTACGAACTTGGAAGCTACGCACCAGTTAAGCAATCGTTGAGCGAGTGAAATTGGGGGAAGCAGGATGAGGAGTCGAGAGAGAGAGAGAGAGAGAGAGAGAGAGAGGTCTGAGACTCGAGAGGTAGAGGGATACAGAGTGCATGTGTATCTCACGTGTGGGTGGGGAGCCATGTCCCGACTCCCCAGGGACCGAGAGTGAAAGCACAACCGGAAGATGCGTTCTTTTAGGCTCGCAGAGTCCATTGTCATTTCAGCAGGAGAGAGACCGTAAATGAAACTGACATGTGATTTATGAATGCTCAAATTTCTCACTGACAATTTAGAAAATTGAATGGACTACACATAATAGGGCCCCTGAAGCCGGATGCCCAGTGCCAGCAGGCAGCCTGCAGGCCAAGAAAAATGAAAAAACAACCAGAAAAGTAGCTGTCACAACCATCATAAGCAACGAGGGTATTTCAAGTTTCAACGATTGTTCTCGGTGGGTCTCTCTCTCTCTCTCTCTCTCTCTCATATTCTTCCGACGTCATTGGGCTCCTCCTTCGTGCTAGAAGAGCTCGTGAGTCGTGAGTCGTGGGGTGACACCCTCTACTGCCCACTTTGATCACCGAAGCCCAATTTTAGCTGTGGTTTGATGCTTCCGCAACTAAGTTCTCCGTCAAGGCCCTCCTACCAGCTTTGTGAAACCAGTTCTCTCTCTCTCTCTCTCATACGTGAACGAAAGAGGCCCATGTGGGCTCGTGAAAAGAAAACGTTGTGCTTTAAAATAAAGCGGGCATTATTTTCCAAAACAAAAAAGAACAGCTTGTAAGCAGAAATCGAATATGCTAGGCTAGCATAGCATAGCATGTTTGATCCTAATATCCGTCAAGTTAGCCTAAACTTGTGTTCCTTTCAAACTAAACAATACATTCCCAATCTTACACACGAATCTATTCTACTCTAGAATTGAAACATACATGTACCACACGCCTCTTACCTACCCTCATAGAGACATGGAACGCCTGTTCCACCCCATTCCTTGATCATTCCCTGGCCGTTCCCTATTTGGAATGGCCGTTCCAATGGGGCCTTTTTTTTTTAAAGGTCATTCCCTACCCTATGTCTTCCAACTCCTGTTGATCATCCGCCCCGACTCCCACCTGTCGTCTGCCTTGACTCCCACCTACCTATCATCTGCCCGACGCTTGTTGCATGTCATCTGCCCCAACTCCCGCATGTCGTCCCAACTCTCGCCTACTGTCCACGATCGCGCATGTCATCCACAATCGCACATGTCGTCCCAACTCTCGCCTACTGTCCACGATCGCGTATGTCATCCACAATCTGACCCTATCACCCGCGAACAATCAAGTGAGGACTCTCTCTCTCTCTCTCTCTCTCTCTCTCTGTTGGAGTGTTTGGAACCAAATGCAGACAGGTATGAGCAGATCAAGGAGTTATGCATCATCAAATGGAATAAGTATGACTCTCCTATGCATGCTGCAACATATGTGCTTGATCCTGAGTTTCAAGGAAAGATGGAAGAAAGAGACCTTGAGGTGGTCAAGGCTTGGAACACATTGCTTGCAAAGCTTTATCCTAACCATGAAATGCAACAAAATTAAAAATCAACTCTGTGTATTGGCAAACATTAACAATGTTTGGTACATAGGATGCATTAGAGGACACAACAATATTGGGGTTGCTTTATGGTGGGAGGACTACAGGGCAAAAGCTCCAGAGTTGTAGAGTTTGGCTATTCGTATTCTTAGCCAAACAATTAGTTCTTCTTGTTTAGAGCAACTTTGGAGCTCATTCAATTATATTCACTCAAAGAAGAGAAATTGTCTTGGTACAATGAAGACAAATGACCGACCAAGTTTATGTGAGCTCCAATCTTCACTTGTGCTAGCTTGTATATCAGTTGCAAAGGTTGATTCTTTTGTACATTGGAAAAAAGACGAGGATGATGATGATGGTAGTGATAGTGATGGTGATGACCAGGATGCCATTCAACAAGATGAGCATTTAGGCATAGTGGAGCCATCTTCCATGAATGAGAGCACTTAGCAGCTAGTCTCTTGGAACTTTAGAGTATTAACTTGGAAATTGAAGCTCTTGTAACTTAGATAGACTTTAAAGTTCAGTGCATATATTGTGTCTTTGCAATGCACACTTGTTGGACTTATGCAACATTGTTGATTACAATGTTGAATGTAACAATCCAGTGCTTATTACAATGTTTTGAATCTTTATTATTGTTGAAACTTGATTATTATGTCTCTAATTTCACGAATTATGGTTGATATTTCTAGATTCTAAGACTCAAGTGTTGATTCTATATATTTTGGGCATTCCCCCCATTCCCAGGGGTCCTATTCCCGTTCCAATTCCCCATTCCTAGTAGCTATGCCTACCCTATGTGGCATTGCAGAAACTACTCTACACCTCCATATATCAAAAAGCATTCAAGAAATAATATCCTTTAAATATCAATAAACAAAAAAATATATCTCTTTTGAAGAAACGTTTTTTCAATAAAAGCTAAAACTATTAAAAAAGTATGGTCAACACTAAATAGAGATAAAACTGGGTATGAGATATAACTTTGGTTTTTCAAAGTAAAATTTTCATTATGGATATAGCAAAAGTAATTACAAATATAGTATATGCTTCTACAGACTTTACTTTGCAAGCAGTGAAGTTGCACTAACTATAGGTCCAAAGGTCTGTGACATTCAAGAAAACTGTCAAAGAACACCATCAAAAAAATGTCAAAGGTAGTAGGCATAGACGCATCTATTGCCAATAACATGAGCTTCACCATGTGGATAGTTGGATTAGAATATGGCTACTACAAAGGTGGCCAATTCTCAAACTTAAGACTTTGGTCTTCATCCCCATCTTGCTATGTTAGTGTTTTGAGGTTGAGGTTGCATGTTTCCATTAGATTTGATGATGATGATGATGATGGTAAAAGTCGCTTAGCTTTTGTCAACATTGTGAAAGTCACATCTCAGATTGCATGCAACATAGAGCTCCTACTACCCTCTCTAACATTTTGACAATTTGGTGTTTCATTTGAAACCTCCTATTCATCAACACAACCATAACATACAATGTTATGAGGCGCAATATGATAAATTGGTGTTTCGTTTTGTGCATAGGTGAGAAGTCAATTGCATGCTTGGCATTGCATGCTTAGGAATCTTTATCAAATACAAGAAGGTTCTTCTGAATCCCTCCAATATTTTGTAGCCTATAGAATAGAATGCAATAATGTAATAATATAAATAAAATATCATTAAGGCTCAAACACATGACCAAAAAAAAATTGAAAATCTCAACATGTCAACACACATCACCTACTTAAGGGCAAAATACATCACTCGCATGTTTCGTACTAAAGGGTGTGTGCATGCACGCATGAGGGCAGCTGAGTTAGTTGTTGGATCAGATTGCACCTATTGGAGAGGGGAGGGTTATTTGTTTCGCTTGTGACACTAGGGTGAAGGCTTAAGGGGGTAAATATTGAAAATGCCCAAAAAACAAAAAAGAAAAAGAGCTAAGGCGAGATAGAAAGATGGTAGGCCTTCGCTAGCTATGTCTTCCACTCTTCATCTTCTTCGTCTTCTACTCTTTAACTAGTATGAGCCGAGATGCATGCATGCTTGCTGGCTGTGCCTTCTTCTTCTATGGCTTCTTCTTCATCTGCTTCTTCGGGTTCTTCTTTATCTTGGGCTGCTTCTTCTTCATCTGCTACTTCCTCTTCTTTGTCTTCTTCGGCTTCTTCTACTAGTATGAGCTTAGGTGCATAGGCACTCGCTTGCTACACCTTATTCTTATATGGCTTCTTCTTCATCGGCTTCTTTGGCTTGGGCTGCTTTTTCTTCGTCCAGTGCTTCTTCTTCTTCATCTTCTTTAGCTTCTTCTTCATGTTCTAACCTTTCACTTCTTCTTTGTCTTCTTCTTCGTCCCCTAATCATCCCAATGCAAATTGCAATGAGGAAATAGGGGTGGAATGTGATCAATTTGTAGAGAGGGAAGGGACACAATCTTCGGCTTCTTCTTCTTTGGTTATGGCTAGGGTGGCTTATAGAAGGAGAGGGTTTGCTAAGGGGGAGAGGGAGAGGGAGGAAATCTCTCATGAGGGGAAAGAGGGGTGGAATGTGGGGAGGGGGGAACATGAGAGAGAGAGAGAGAGAGAGAGAGAGAGAGAGAGAGAGAGAGAGAGAGAGAGAGAGAGAGAGAGAGAGAGAGAGAGAGAGAGAGAGAGAGAGAGAGAGAGAGAGAGAGAGAGAGAGAGAGAGAGAGAGAGGGGGGGGGGGGGAAGGGACTCGGATAGTACTCTCACTTCAGCGAGTGTTACTATCACAAAATTGTAACTCTGATGTTCAAAATGGTAACTCTCATGTAACTCTCACTTTGTGTGAGAATTATTGTTTTAGAATGGTAACTCTCTCTCACATGGGAGTTACCATTCTAAAACAATAACTCTCACACAAAGTGAGAGTATTGTCTGAGTCCCTCTCTCTCTCTCTCTCTCCCATTAGAGTATGTGAGAGTTACCATTCTGAAATAGTAACTCTTACATAAAGTAAGAGTATTCTCCAAGCCCCTTGCTCTCTCTATTGCTCACATTCGAGCCTTCATCATCTTATTTAATTTAATAATACATAACATTTTGTAAGGTTCTAATGAGATGTAAAGTAAATTTAATAAAAGGTATCTTTTCCCACCCCCTAGCCATATGGAATCAGCTTATATTCAATTTCAATAAAAGAGTGCCATAGGTTTTATAGTATTTACTTGGATGTTTGATTGAAACATACGATATTTTTAGTATATCCACAGCATGACACTTTTTCACTTGCAAAGTGACATAGCTTGCATGGAAGTGAGTCCAACAATATGATTCCAAATTTGACCACTTTTCATACATATGGGATCTTCCTAATCCATCTTTAGAATTTAAAATTTTCAAAATTTGACTATGAATTTGTATTTTTGTTAACATAGGAGCCTAAAATAACTCTATAAATAATCTACCTCTCACATTAAATCGTATAAAATAACTTTGAAAATAATCTACCTCTAACATGGGTTTGAATGGCTATTTATGGGTTTGCAGTCTCATCATACTATCTTTTGCCACTGCTATATTTTGTAGTCGCTATTTTTAGAAGACTACTATTTTTGGTAGTTGCTCATTTAGCCTTCCCAATAGCTCTCTCTTTGCCTTTTGACCTTTACTATCAAATTTTAAGTTTCAGCCTATTAATATTGCTATATTTTGTAGCCACTCTTTTGCAGCCTTCCTGTGGAATGCAATGCATGGCATTGTATGCATGTTTGCACATTAGCAATCTAGCCCCATGGCCATCATGCTATTGGCCTAGGGATCCTTAGTAATCTTACTTAGCAAATGCATCATAAAATGGTATAGTTTGTTAACAAAGGAATTGTAGCATATGATTTAGTTTTCCACCTCCTTTATTCCTCTAAGTATTGAAAAGAAGAGCACACTTGCCAAAAAAATTGTCCATGATTCACCCTTACATATACATATATTTTGACATCACTTGCTTATGCAAATAACCAAATTTTGCTTCATTGATAATTGAGTCACAAGTGCATTCTAGGGCTCCTTTTTGGTAATCTTCTTAGTCAGCAAATGCATGAGAAAATGGTATGTTGTGTTGACAAATGAATTACAACATGTACTTAAGTTTCCTGCCTCCTTTATTCCTCTATAGATATACATTGCGCTTATGTGGAGCTGTAGCCTTGGTGACAATGACAGATGTAGCCATATCATGCCACTCAATATGACATTCCATAACCCATTTGTGACCAATGTTTGGTGCTTCATAAACTAATGCTCGATATTTGGTCCCATGGAGCTTATCTTCTTAGCCAATGTATGGAATAAATTAGTATGATATGATTCTTATTAAAATATATTATTGTTGAAAAAGCACAAAGCAATGTCTTTTTCCAACACAATCATGATGTGCCCAACAATTACACACAAAGATAGAAACAATCTTTGAGGTGCAATGCTTCATATGCTTTCCACCATGATTATAGTATTTATGAAATACAAAAATGTATTTTCACATTTTTTTTGTAGAAGAGGGACACTATGAGCAAACCTTCTTTGACACAAATATGTTGATTTAACATTTGGAGATGACAACCTTACAGCTAGAGCTATAATCTAAACAATGTTCACATTGTATACTTTGTATTGGTATCGTCACTATAGATGTGGCACCCCAACCTCATAAGAAATAGAAAGTTCTTTACTCTACATAGAATTTTTGGAGACACAACTCTACCATCCACAAAGAACCAAAATTTTTTCAATGGATGCTCATTATATATGTTAATTTTTGGAAATTTTTTATTTACATTTGCAATTTTGTTTTCAAAATATGGTTGTGTTTGCATATATAGATATTTCTCTCTCCTCATTTGAGCTTTACATATCGTTTGTTCACAATAATTGATAGTATCATTCCTAGATGATGGGACCAGCTTTGCGTCCTTTGTCAAGGGAAGCTATTCTACAATTGTGTAGAGTATAGTTAAACTTGACAAGAGTTACTCAAAGACACAATGCTAGGCTTCGTACTCAACTATGAAGCTTCTAATTAGGTTTTTTTTCTTTTATTATTGAATCTATCTATCTTTGAAATAAAGGGATGGCCGATCACACATTATGACTGTTGGAGTTCCCATATCCTCTCTCTCTCTCTCTCTCTCTCTCTCTCTCTCTCTCTCTCTCTCTCTCTCTCTCTCTCTCCTTCCACCATAGCTCTTTGCTTCCACTCTATGCTTCCACTTCAGTGTTGTCGTGCCGCTACGCGCACACTGTGTAAAAAAAACTAGAGTGTGGCTTTCTTATTGATTTGGAGAGCCAATGCCACTTTAAACATTAGTGTTAGTGTCCATGGTTCAAAAATATTAGATTTTTGGACAAGTTTTAGCCCAATTTTGATATTTTAGATATTATCTCTTGTAAAAATCCATAAAACTGTAGACAACTTCTAGATTAGGATGACATGTAAAAGAAAGCATGTAGCTTTCAGCCAATATGAGAGGATTTTATGTAAAAAGAAAGATTGGCGAAATCGCTCGACGGACGATCGATGTTTTCAGGCAATGAACAACACTCCGAAGTTGGAGATGAAGAAGGAGTGATCTGGCAGAATTCCAATCAGGTGTGCTGGTATTTCCCCCCCCCCCCCCCCTTACGGAGCCAATGGAAGCATCAGATTGGCGATCTGAGCAGCATAGAGGAAGGTATTATTTTATACACATTTTTTTCTATTAGAGTTATATCTTCTCATAATGCTGAAAGAAACTGACATGCTTCATCTCTGTTAGTATTCTTCTACATTTTCTAATTCTTTTTGGGAGTATTCTTCTATGTCTTCAATTTCCTCGAACCCCTTCTCTTCCGTCTACTCCTCGCCCTGAATCTACCTTCACCCTGTTGTCTCTTATCCCTATGGTGAACTCTCGACACCAAACGCATCGACACCGTGTTAGGTGAAGTTTATGCTATCATTAGAGGTGAATCCCAGAAGATATTTGGGCTGATTTGGGGCTGATATCTTCAGCCATATTTAGAGAATTAGCTAGAGCATTGTTCTTTTAATTCATTTCTTACTCTACAGAAGACATCTTGTCAAAATATGTAAGTATTATGTGTGTGGCAATGTTTGTAGATCATTCATAGATGCTTTGAGTTGAATTAAGAGGAGTTTTTTTCTCTTTTTCTTGGCTGTGGTAACTTATTCTTATCAAAAACTCAATTTGAAGCTCTCTTGAAGCAAGTCTCTTTGCCCTACATGCCTTGTAATTGACTCATAATCTTTTGTCCCTAACAGTCTATATTGAATGTAATCATGCAAAGTTGATTCATGCTATGGCATCATGTATGAATGATGGGATGCATAGTTGTTTATGATACATGACACCATATTGTACTTGATTTTATAATTGGTGATTGCTCTTGCAGTTAAGAAAACAAGCTTGATTTGAGATAATACTCTTGTGATCTTTGCTAAGAACATGCAATTGGAAGCTCTATCAATAGCTTCAAGAGCTTGGCTTGAATCCTTCAAGCCTTCTCTTATCTCTACCATCTCCAGAGTCTAAGCTCTTGAAACCCCATACATTCTTCTCTCTCAAACCCCTGTGATTGACCGTGAAGTTCCTCTTGAACCTTTAAACATTCACTGTAATGTACTTATCTCTTGAAGACACATCTCCATCTATCTTGTCCAGTTTTCTTGCCAAACCCCTGTGGTGACCTTCAACCCTACGTGGTGCGACAACGCTCATCTCCCTTCAACTAGTATAGATCCATCTTCCCCGAGAGCTTGAGCCCACATCTCAGCATTGCTTCAACTTATGGAGAAAAGCTTCACTTTATAGTTTCAATGGGAGCCATGGATTTTTTAACCTGAGGCATGCATTGAGCTCCATGTTCTTTCTCGCTTCTACCCCCTCTTAAGGCCTAATCTAGGACCTTGCTAGAGGTCATTCATCATTGCTCTAAGCCCTATTGTGGGTATCAAAGTCAATAGTAACAATAGTAATATCAGTGTGATTTGAGTCTGTTTGGGCAGCCTACATCCCTACTCAACAGGCCGCTAACAAGCTCCTCGCACACTTGGCATCCCTAGTCATCATTAACAACACCCCTCGATACTTGTATTCGGAATTGGGCACTAGTTGGTAGAGCTCTTGGGTTCAGCCATTAGCTCACCATTTATGACTGTTTGATGTATTACAGTTTTGGGCATCCCTTCACTCATTGTTTAGAGGTCACGTATGCTTCACGCAATGCCTATTTGATGCCAAATTATCTGGGGATGTTATGCTAATGTATTGGAATGCTATGGGATTGATTTAAGCACTCTTTTGCTCATTTTATAGAGGCTTTTTATTGTTGTAGTAAGCAAGGTTGAAGCTCATTTCATAAGTGAAATACATACATATTACTCCTCGGTGCTTATTATTGACTACTTGCATTGATATATCGATCCTTATGGTTCATGTACATGCTTTGTCATGCTTTTTGATTGCTTTTGAGCTAAGATTCGAGCTTTGAATCTTGACATTGAATGTCATTCACTATTATGTATGGTTATTTGATAAGTGCTTTGTAAGTTACTTAGGTCAAATGCTCCAGGATATATGCTACTTGATTCTTGGATGTATGGATGCCTTCCACATGATGTTTTGAGCTTTGTTTGCTCATCTAGCATTCGACTTTTGTTACAATGGGAGCCAATTCTTGACATTTGGATACTACATTGAGCATTTGGTTATGCAATTGAGCTTGAGGGTCTTACAGTGAGATTGTGTGGGACTTGGTGACATGTACATGCTCTTGTTATGCTTTATGTACATAGTTGATATTTAGTGGGTAGATCTAACATTACTTTTGGGCCGGCACCTATCTCTGCCAATGTTGTCATTGATATATGCATTTGGTTTGTTATGTACTAAGCTTCCGTTACCTTGATCAGTCCATTGTGCCATTAATTGGTCTTTTCTGATACTCATGAGACCCACTCTATGCATAATGGTTATGCCTATGGGACGCATCTCAGTTTGACACACTGATCATTTGACAGTTCTCTATGTTAGTCGCATCTTCACTGTTGCTAGTTGGAACTATTCCCTATAGTAGTTGCAATTTGTCTTATATCAGTGATTAGCCCTCTTTTTTATTAATTTTTTATTGATGTACTTCATCTTTAGCATGTTGTAATTGCAGTTTACTGCAATATTTATGCAAGCAGTCACCTCCATTTGACATTTCTTTGCATTAAGTTTGTGGATAGTTCATTACTTGGTCAATAACCCTTGTTTTCAGCTTAATCTCGCAATGGTTTTAGGGCTATTTGCAATAATTACAACAACCTGCTTTGATAGTTTGTGCACTTGTTTGCCTTCATTATGGCTAGTGACTCGAGTGATAGTGCTATCTTTAATATTGACAAGTTGGATGGCACCAACTATAGCTACTGGAAGGCTCAAATTTGGCAAGCTTTAGTGCAAAAAATCCAGGTTACATCTTTAAAACATAAGGATGTCAAGCACAAACTTATTGATATAGAGGATTGGGCTGAATTAAGTGACCTATATAAGTCCATCATATTATCCCTATGTAGGTGTTCTAGAATGTTGACTCTAATGGGTAGTCCACATAGGAATTATGGGAAAAGATTCGCAATGTTTATGACAAGCAAAGCCCTACTTCTCAAATGTATTGATTGAAGCAACTCATGGACCTTCGCATGAAGGAGGAAACTTCTATGTCAGCTCACTTAAATGAGTTCCATTCTATTATTATTTAGCCGTTTGTCCTCGTAAGGGATTGAATCAAGGGCACTCTTCTTCCCTTGTTCCTCTTAGTTATACTACAACCTGAATCATGGGATACCTTTCATTTTGCTATGTGTACCAACATACCTACTAATGGGTTATAATTACAGGATGTAGAGGGTGCACTCTTGACTAAAGAGATTAAAAAGAAGAATGTTGATGCTTTCTGCACCTCTCATGCTTTGATAGTTAGAGGAAATAATGATAGGGGAAGTAATGATCAATGTGGCAGAAACTATCAACAATGTCACTCTCAGTCACGTGGATAATCTTGTAGCAGTAAGTCCCATGGTCGTAAGTTCTCAATGACTTGACATTATTGTGGAAAAGTATGGCATATTTAGCCATAGTGCCATAAGATATGCAAGGACAAGCTCAAAGAAAAGGGTAGTGATTGATAAAGCACAAGAAAAAAATGATGATCACAACATTGTCCCTAGCAAGTCCAGTGTTAAGATTGAAGAGATTAATGTTGTACAGAGTGATTTGGATGATGATTTCATACTTGCAACTTCTTCTCTTGATACTTCATAGTTGACTAATACTTTGTCAGGGCATACTTAGTGTTGGTTGTTGATAGATTTAGGGTCTTCTTTTCACATGCCCCTCATAGAGCATGATTTCACTTCTATCGTAATTTGACTAGATTTGTTCATTTGGGTAATGACTTGGCATTGGAGATAGTTGGTATTGGTGATATCCAAATATAGTTTGGTTGAGGTTGCATGTTTACTCTTCATGATGTATGTCATGTATTAGTTCTCACAAAGAACCTTATCTCTGTTGGTACTTTGGATGATGTAGGTTATGTAGTTTCTTTTGGTGATTCCTCATGGAAGATTACTTGTGGGAATCTTGTCACTACAGATGGTGCTAAGTCTAATACTCTCTACCCCTTGCTTGTATCTGGGTCAATTGACTATATTTTGGCAGTGAATACAATTCTATATATATCTCTTTGGCCTTTGTTACCTTAGGTACATGTTCTTGAAAGGAATGAAAATGCTTACTCGTTTGCACTATCTTCCATCCCTTGACTATAAAGTGCTTTGAGTCTGCGATCATTGTTTATATGGTAGACAAACATGTAATATGCATAAAAAGTCTAGTATGACATGCATAGCCACTGGCTTTTGTTCATTCAGATGTATGTGGTCCCATGCCCTACATGTCATTAGGTTGGTGTGAAGTATTTCGTTACTTTCATTGATGACTATACACATAAGGACGCTTATCACTGTCACTTTATTCTTTATTCTTTCATTCAAATTTGAATAAAAGGAACACTAGTTACACATTGTGACTGTTGGAGTTTCCACATCTTATGTCTCTCTCTCTCTTGCTCTTGCTATTTCCACCATAGCGTTTGCTTCCACTCTGTGCTTTCACTTTAGGGCTCACCTCCCTTCAGCAAGGTGACACTAATTCCTTTTTCTTCCACTCACTTTTATTTTCACTCCAATCATCCTTATTTATTCTTTGGCTAAATGCCGCCCCCAGGAAGACAATGCATCAGCCCCAGGTCAGCCTTAGACTTGTCCCTAGGAACCTACCATGCCTTTGCAAGGCAATGATCATTTTCTCTTTGAAATTTTTCTTTAGCTAAATGCCACCCCCAGGAAGACAATGCATCGGCCTTAGGTCAGCCCCAGACTTGTTGTCCCCAGGAACCTACCATGCCTTCGCAAGGCGATGACCATCTACTCTTTGAAATTTTTCTTTCTTTGGTTTTTTTAATTTCAAGGGTTAGAACCCCTTTTTACACACCTTCATATTAGATATATATATATACATATATATATATATATCGTTTGTTCTTTTTTATTTGGTAGGCTTTCCTAGCTGCCTCACAACTAATAGGATTTCTAGAAACAAATGCCTAGAAAGCTAGTAGAACAAGGTCACTAGGACTACCCTTAAAAACAAATCTTAGAGCACCTAACAATGTCTTTGTAGACCATCAAACAATTGCTCAAACCTCCCTAGATACCTAGCCTAACCTTGGGACTTCATTCCTTGAATGATGGTCCTCAACAAAAGAAAAATACCCCACATACATATACACATATAGCATAAAGCGAAAGAACTAGTAAAGGAAGGATATCACCTAGACTTGGCCACCACAAGAAGCTTTTGTGCAACAAGAGGCTCCCTCTAGGTCTCCATCAAATATGTTTAGTGCATTACTAAAACAAAACCCATTAACTGCACTCGTACCAAACAAACAAATGGCCTTCTTGGCCTAATGAGATAAACCACTTCATTGAAAAATAAATGGCCCTCTCTTGACCTAATGAAATATAGCCATCAAGCACATCATTTAGCAATATATTGCTAAAAGCAAACTCTTGGTCCCACATAAATCCTAATGAAGTACAAAACTAGACCAAGGGGATGGTCATTCAAGCCTTACACTAAATGCATCAAATTATTAGCTAACCCCTTGTATAAATAGTAAGGGGTGTTCGCGACGAATATGTCATTAAACGATCCAATGTGCCCATGACAGAATAGGAAGATGGTTAATTGATACCTAGCTCATAACCCATACTAACCATCAACAGCCAAAATAGGACATATCAAGCAAGCAATCCCCATAGTAGCCCTAGACTAATATCATGAAGCAATTGTAAAATCCCCTCAGGACCATCATTAAGAAAGACATCTTCAACAAATATATAATTAGCCAGGGAGTCCACAAAGAGATTCCAGTATCAGGGAATCAGTTGGTAAGTCACTGTCTCAAAGATCTCAATGGTGTTTGAGGTTGTACGACAGTACATCCTTAGAATGGGATTCCTCACACTATAGGTCCCATTCAATTGGTTAATCACTAACTGTGAGTCACCTTTCATACAATAATCAGCGAATACCATCACCTCTGACTAAATTTAATCCCACAAGCAAGGCCTTGTATTCCACCATATTATTTGTAAAAGTAGTGCCTAAATACACTCCCATTTTTAAAACCACTCGATCACGGGGGTCTTTTAAGACAACCCCTATACTCACATGCTTAACAGGTCCTCGAGAAGATCCATCAAAATATAATGTGTAAACCAAGGCTTCATTGATGTAACCTGCTATGGCAATCAACCTATTTGTATGTATGATAGTCAAAATCTAACCTAAAGAGGGGGTATAAGATAGGTACAATCCCTCCTTCCTCACTAAACTCAATGGGGATGCTAGTAAAAACCCGATGAGAATGATGGCAATAGACTCGAATATCCCACGTGAAAGATCCGTCCTACCACTCAGTAATGTGATAATCCTTACTCCACCAAATCACTTTGCCTTGGTAGTAACATTGCTCTAAATATGGATGCTCAAAATAAGGAATGATTTTTCCGATCCAATAGTCTTGGTACTCTCTACAAGTTTAAGCTAAATCTTGAAGGATCTATAAAGGCACTAAGTCGAATGTCAGTTTGTATACATAATAGTGCTTCAATTTATTGAAGTTTACTTTAGCTTTGAACTCTACACCTTTAAATCCACTAAAAGGGATGTAGACCCATTCTTTCATATATAGACAATATTATAATAAGGATCATCCCATTTGGGTTTCAACTTTCTTGGGAAGAGCTCATGAGGGGTATCATAATATAGGACTAATTGACCCTTAGAAAATATATAGTTCCTAGCATGAAGATTGTGAAGCATTTTCATCTACTTCTTTTCTACTTCTTGATGTAACAAGGCTCACAATTGAATCTTGTCAAGATGTGCAAGGGAAGTGAGCCTTTCTTGTAATGGTTTCTCTTCACCCAAATAATGGTTTAAAGAAAACCTTACCATAGGAAGCTCAATCTCCAGAGGTAAAACACACTCTTTCCCATATACTAATTTAAAAGAGATGTGGCTTGTAGCTCTTTTGAATCTCGTACTATAAGCCCAAATAGCCATATAGAGCTGCTTATCCCAATCATACTTACCTTCTGATACAGACTTGGATAAAATCCCCACAAGCTACTTATTAGTGCTCTCTACTTCCCCATTAGCTTGGGGGTTATAAAGTATGGTCTTATTATATTTAATCTTCAGAGCTTCTATAAAAGCCTCAATCACTTTATTCAAAACATGTGTCCCATGGTCAGACACAAGCTCCTTAGGTGGACCAAAACGACAAACAATATGTTCCAAAATAAAACTACCCATCTCCTTGACATTATCCTTCATCGTAGTGTGAGCTTCATACCACTTTGTGAAATAGTTTGTCACCACAATGATATGATGATGTCGTGTTGTTGACGAAGGATGTATGGGTACAATAAAATCAATGCTCCACTTCTCAAATGGTAGCATAGGCATGATAGGAGTTAGTGGGCACTTCCTGTTCTCCCTATTGTCATGTCTTTGATATATATCACATCTCTTGACATATGAGGCCACCAAATATTCGGCTCTCAAATCTTTCTATGTAGTCAATTGTCTAATAAAGTGCCCTCCACAAGCAAAGTCATGACATTCTTCTAAGATAAACGAAACCTCGTTACACATGAAAAATTGGTGATAAATATAATCAACTCCTTACCAATATAGTGTTCTTGCAATCAAGGCAAATTTCAAGGCTTACTTTCTAATTTTCCTCTTTTTAGTCTTAGATAAAGCAGCTCTAGCCTCTCCTATGGATAGATAGTGCGTTATGGCAGCATACAAGAATGGAATGGAGGCCATATCAATTTTGAATACACCCTTGAGGTCACTACCTTCAACAAAGACTTTCTTCAACTCTTCGAAATCCACAAGACATTCAACAATGCCCTACAACTTTGGTAGCTTACTTCTAGTTTCATAGTCAAACTCTTGTAAAGTGATCGACCACTCACTATAGGTGGTTGTAACTTGTTGATCAATAGCCTTAGCCCCTTTGCCTTCATATTAAATACTACATTTTCATATAGGATATAGTGCCTAAATTTCTTCACTGTAAATACCATCCCAAGGCACAGTTTCTCCATGTAAGTATAATTAATCTCAAACACCCCCAATTTGTGACTCGCAAACCCAATCGAATGGTACCACTTCTTCTTCCAAATCTAGGCTAATTACAAATATTAATAGCTAATAGTATACATCATAGCCATTGAAAATATATAAAATGTCTCACTTATTTTAGGTGCTTTTCAGGACTGGTACTTTTGCCGATTCCTGCTTGACATCCTTGAAGGATACTTGACACAAATCACTCCAAACAAACACATAGTTAAAGGACAATAGATTCATCAATGGCAATGTCCTCTCAGCCACAGTGCATTAATAAATTGTCAATTACAGCTGATTGACGACATAAAATTATGCACTTCTGTAGGAGTATGTGGCAGACTCATAACAATGATAAGCTTTATTTTCTTAGGACCGGTTGCAATACTAACAGAGCTAACCACATGGCCCAGCAGCAATCCATAGGGCGCTCCAAGGATGCACTTTCTTGGATTGAGAGTAATGCAAAACTACCTGCAACACTCAAAACATTTTTTCAAAATAATCAGATGTCTCTCCCTTGTGGTGGCTACCCTCAAGTCATCAAGACTTTTAGCTCCTCTGGGAAAATATCACAAAATTTTTTATCAACCATACGTTGCCAAGACCTTGGCATACTGCATAATCCAAAAGCCATAACATGATACACAAATGTGCCAAATACAATGATAAATATCATTTTCAACTTATCTTCCTCTATGATAGCCATTTGATTATAACCACTGAAAAAGTCCATAAATGAATAGATATTCTTACATGCTAACTAATCTAGAATCTAATCAATAAATGGCAGTGGGTAGTAATCTTTGACGGTTTGCTTATTAAGCTTCCTAAAATCTACATAAAGCTAGATTTGATTATTTTACTTTTTCCTAATAACTACCAATGAACACCACTCTGTGTGTTGTTGTACATGAAATATCAGGCTAGCTTTATGCATTTTTTGTAGCTCCTCAAAAGACATACACCTCACTTTTTTTTTAACAAGACGACTACATTTTTTCAAGGGAATAGTATGCACAGCTAGACTAGGAGGAATACCCCTCAGCTCATCATAGCTCAATGTAAAAATATCACAGAATTCTTGGATCAAGGACACGTAATTCTTCCTCTCTTCCAAACTAAGTATAGATCATAATTTAGTCGATGTCCTGGCTCATTCAACATAACGAGATCTAGCTTGATGTCTCTGATTCTATCTTGAGCTTCTATTGGCTCATTCAGAGTCACTTGGTAGACATCTTCTATAGTGGAATCCTCTCTTGATTCATCACTTGTTGATGAAGTCTGCTGCCAGAAGGATCCTCTAATGCATCTAATTTTGTCAAGATATGCATCTACTATTATGTGTCTGGCACCTCTATAAAAAATCAAACAATTAACAGGTATATCAACTTGACAATCAGATTGCAAGGTCCATAGCCTTCCTAACAATACTTGATAGCTTGGCCATCCTGCAAACCTAACAACCCTAAAGTCTAAAATGCATTCCATATTAGCAGTAGTCATGTGGACTTTGGTAATGCAACCTTCCAATTGTCTTAATCTATCATCAGCCATTTGGAGAATTGTGGAGGTATTATTTTGGATTTCCACTCCCAGCCTTTCCATCAATTCCAAACTCATAATGTTGACAGAGGATCTCATATCCACAATGGCATGATCCACTAATATGTTGTCAACATATGCTACCACCCTTGGACAATGTTTTTCAACATTTTCAAACCAGTCATCTCCCACACGGGCTATTTCCAAGGTTCGATGATATATCCAGTATAAAGGATCTTCTTAAACTCTTTATGCACTCCTAGAGATAACTTGATCAATTGCAGGAGGTCCACATCAGGCTTTACCTTGCAAAGTGAATTGGTTGAGTCAAATTTATAATAATTAGCAATGGTTCTCTTCTCCCACCAGACCATTCTTTCTCTTTGTAGAGCTGAACAGGCTTAGGTGTCTCTTTCTTGGCTTTTATCTTTTTCTTTGGCAGCTCCTTATTAGAGTCAGCTTCACCATTAGCAGCTTTTAGAGGATCAATTTCCACATCAGGGTGAAGGACTTGCATCCCCTTATCATCCTGTTTAGGGTTTGCCTCAACAAGTTTTACATTATCTCTATCGCCTTCTTTAACCTTTTCTCCTCTTGTAATTGCTCGTAAATTGGAAGTCTTAGTGGTGTTGATACACACAACTTTGATAAGGCTGATATCACTACCACTAGGCAGCTCTTTTCTGATAGCTTTTCCTCTCTACAATATTTGCTTTGGTCCCACATCCTGCTGAAGGTTTTCCCTCGTGCTCGATGATTAATCAGACTTGGCTACCTACTCCCTTGTTGAAGAGAGCTAAACTTACTCTAGTAAGTACTAGCTAGATGGTCAAACTTTCCACATATGTCGCATTTAACATTAGGGTAGATTCTTGGAAAGTGATAACCACCACACCACTTATAGCTAAATCTTGATGGACCAACCTCTTCTTCAAGATGTTGATTTCCTATTAAGTTTTGCCATTTCTTTAGGAAATTAATATCTACGACTATTTGTCTATACTATTCTATTATCATACCGGTATAATGCTTCATCATGTCCTTGACTTCGCCAAGAACATTTGACACATTAGACTCATAATTGTGATCATCTGCTTGTCGTTTAATTGATCTAACCACCTGATTAGGGGTCAGCCACCATTGATTAGTTGGCATGACATTATTAGGGTTCATCATTTGGCTTCCATTATTTAGTGGAGTCATTTGGCTAGCTATTAGTATAGCAACATTAAGAGGGGCTGGTAGCATGGGCACATTCTGCATTATGCTTCCTCTTCTATTCAAATTGTTCATAGCTGTATTAGTTACACCTTCGCTTCCATTGATCAATACCAAATTATTTCGAGGACCTAGACTTGAATTTGGGTTTTCCCTAGATGCGTAGGCCACTTGTAAGCGTGACTCTACCTCCTCTGCTCATGTAATAGTAGTGTCTATATCAGCAAGAGAAACACTACTCAACTTTACTTGGATATTGAAGTCTAATCCATGTAAAAAGTATTGCAGTTGGGTAGCAAGTGGAACATGAATGGAGGCTTGCAATTTGTGAAACAATTCTTTCGTTTTCTTGGTGTACTCTTGAGCATTCTCATGAGGATCTTGACATATCACATTCAAAATGCATAGCCAATACTGACCACCTCACTCAGGGGAAAACTCTCCTCAAAAGTCCATAAAGAATAAGTCAATCATGGTTATGGTACCGACTTCCAAGCCATGATGCCACATTGTAGCTCTTCCTTTCAGAGTCATGTTGAAAAACATCATGAGATGTCATTCGTCTTGAATTCCGACAATTGAATTAATTTCTGGAACTCATTGATGTGGAGCTCTGCATCTTCCTCTGCTAACCTATTTAAAATGGGTAGAGGAAAACCTAGGATAGCAAATACGGCGTTCCTGCAAGTATTTTAATGGGTTTTTCCATAACAATGAGGGGATTCACTACAGGGGTCTGTATCAGTGGGACTACACCCCCACTCGAAGCTAGATGACTTATCAAGGTAAGAGAGGCACACTAGAGCTTCCTCCTTTCCCTAACGGGTTGGTTGGGATAGTAGGTGTGGAAAATCAGAGTGGAAGCAAGGATTGAAGTCTGCACAAGAGGGAGAGAGGAGCTCACAAGTACAAGAACAAGTCTTGCTTATTCAGTTGCTCATGGAGAGTTGGTCAATATAATGAATTAAGAATTCATCCAGATGAAGCATGATGATGGCATGAGTTCTTTCATCGTCTTCTACATCAAGGGAATTTGATGGATCAATAACTTTGGTTCCTTTTAATGAAGGGCCAATAGCCCCATTCCATCATTTTATACTTTACCAGGACTTGCCAAGGACGGAAATCTTTTCCATTAAACTTGTGGATTTGAAGCCTTACATCTGCATAGGCCATGGCCATTATAGGAAGGTCTTACCTATTGCCTTAGGCAATGGCAGTGTCTAATCCTTTACAAATGGCCAAGTACAAACCAAGTAACAGAATTGATAGCCCTACAAATGATAACCAACTTTAAAGCTGTAAGGATGAAAGAGGTTGGAAATCATACATATGTAATATTTGAAGGTAAGATTTTGGTGGTCCTATCCTTCGAACAACCCTTGATTTAAGTTTTACTGTTTTCATAGGTTTCAATGAGGTGAGCTTTGACTAGACTTTTGGCTCCTCCCCACCTTGTGGTTTAGTGTACAAGCATTTGGTTGAGCAAGGTTGATTAATGACTTTGACAATAGATTTCAACCACATCAATATTCATGTTTCGACATAGGGCATTGTAGTATTAATGTCACTAAATGCCTTTTTAGTGCTTAGAAGCATTCATCTTAAGATCGAGATGTTTAGGTATTTACCTTATCAAGTTTGGTGAGACACTTGACTCATTACCAATGTTGAGAGCATGCTTCTCGATGAACTTATGATGTCCCCTAAGTGTTGGAGCTACTCACAGATCAAGAATACACTTCAGAGCATATGCTTCAGTGATTAGAATCATTGTTAATGATTCTAGATTGAAGAAAGTGAAAAAATAGGAAGCTTGAAGCTTCTTGGCTATGGCTGCTAGAAATCCACAATTAGGGTTTTGCTTACAGCAGCCAGTAGAGAAGGAATTTCTTCAAACCCTCTTAGAGGGAGATGGACCACTAAGGGGGCTAACAAAGCCCCATGATAGCTACCAAGATTGCACCATCGTCAACACACACAATAGCTCGTGATGTGTCACCTGCAAATTTACGTTAGTTTCAGGAAAAACGTAATGATGCCCTCCACGTCACCTAATATCAGCCTTTGATGTGCCACGCTGAATCGCCCTGAGCTGAGGAGAAGATCTCCAAAAGAAATCAAAAGTTGAAATGCTCTCCTTTTCTCTCCCCAGGTCCTCCAACAGAGGTGGGTCAAGCTGGCTATGGTGGAAAGGAAGGCAAATGAGACGGCAAGAGTTCTTCTTGTGTACTTAGGTGTGTAAAGAGGCTGAGGGAAGCTGAAGGATCAGAGATGTCTCTGATACCATGTGGAAAATCAGAGTGGAAGTAAGGATTGAAGTGTGCTAGAGGGAGAGAGGAGCTCACAAGTACAAGAATAAGTCTTGCTTATTCAGCTCCTCATGAAAGTACAACTTGGCTCACTCTCACTCCAAAGTTGATGTAGACCCTTGGGCTGTTTATATAGCCCCAACTGGCTACGGTTAGGGTTTCCCCTTTCCCTCAGGACCATTCACACTTGCCTGCCCTTATCCACTCCTACATAAGGAGGGTTAATATGCTTATACTCTCAACAATAGGGTCAACAAGGCCTATGTTTTTCAAGGATATCAAACTACTACGCCTAGGAGAATATCTCCTAAGGATCTCAGCTCGCCATCTAGCCCTTCAGCTCTTTTTTATCATTGGATCTTAGCTTGATGATGTCTATCAAGAAATAACAGATCTTTTTTAATGCTCTTTGGCATATACTGAACAACTAGTTCTTATCAACTAAGATTTAAAAACCGTTACTTATTATCAACTCCTGGCAAACACACCACCTGTCAAGACTAAAAATGGATCTGACATTGGATCTAGGGCTCTAGCCAGGCTCCTATGCTCACTAAACCATCCTCACATGGCCTCGGGGTGGCCAGGATCTCCTAGAGACTATATACTAATTTAGCTAAATCATAGATTTGTATTGATTTGTAGTCCAACGATTTTTCCCCTTCCCAACTCCAATAGAGGGAGTATCCCATACATATAGGTGACTAATACCTCATTACACACACATATAGAGCACCTCAAGCCAATCGCTATGGCTCCTATGGCTCTCCTACACCCTAGGGATTGGCCCTAGGATATGCCATTTTAAACATAAAACACAATCATACGATTGTCCATTCTTTTTCCAAGTTGCACGTTCTAGGATATATTTATGTTCTCTCACTTAATCAGTCCTCAAATAAGATCGTACTATCCTACAACTCAAGGATTTTCACACTCTCATTGTTGGTCAATAGTTTTAGCAACCAATTGCAATGCATCCATGAGACTTACTCTTTCTTGATACCATGTATAGGAATGCAAATGCAAGGTGTAGTGCCATATAGTGCTCAATCAAATTAACCACAAATCAGCTAACGTGTCATATGAAAAATTTTCTTTTCATGATTTTCTTTCTATCCCCCTATCATTCAGGTTTTGCAATTGTGCATCGGTTAAAGAGGGTGTTTCATGTCATTTTTTTCTTGTAGAAAAGTGGTAAACACACACTTTCACATAAAGATGGAGATAGATTGAGGCAAACCCCCATGCCCTACATTTACCATACATCCACACATATATATCTAATTTACAATTTTTTCATATAAAAACTAAAAATTTTCACTAAATAACCTATTTTTATTATTTTTATCATTTTTAAATATTAATTATTGGTTTTTTATAGTTTTTAAATTTATAAAACTTATGTGGATTGTGATTCAGTACTGCATTCAATATAACTCCATAAGAACACCATCTGAACCATAAAAATCCATGAAATTATTATTTTTCTACTAAATCTTGCATTGTAGGTTTTATGATTTTAATTTTCATTAAATGAATTGCAAAAAACTACTAATTATTCTATAATTTCAGACATATTTAAGCATATTTAACCATTTTCAATCATTTTTCATAATGAAAATGAAAGATTCATTATAAAATTCAATAAAAGATGCTTACGTTATAATTTGCATACGAGAAGCCGTTGACGTTTTTTTACAACTTTGCTAATGTCACCTTTGTGTTTCGTTGTTATATTCCTCGCATTTCATCATGAAGATTTGGCACCCATTCCCCCTCATCCTCTCAGCCCATATGAATAGCAATTATGGCAAGAGAGAAAGAGGAGAGAGACATATTGAAATCTGAACTTTTCATAGAGTGCATCAAATCTCTTGTTGTTTCTTGTGATATGGAGCGAAGAATTTAGGGATCTCATTCCTAGGAGGCATGCAAATTAGCTTCTTTTAAGCCTCATTAATCTTTAACTTGCAAAAAAACCGGTTCGGTCCTCGTGCATTCACACTGTTCAAATGTGGTTTTGGGCCAAACAAAGGGGCAAACGACCTCAAATTTGCAATCTAATTGGATGAGTGACTTCGTAGCATAGAAAACTATTACCCTATCTTTTGTCGCTTGCTTTTCGGCTTTTGGATCTAGTAGCTGCTTCATAACACCAAATCTTACATCCATTAAATGGGGGGTCAAATTGACTCTGATTGACGAATGGATACTTGGATTAGATTCCTAGTGTCAAAATGCACATAGAAAAATCCCTATCTCCTTGATCCATGATCGACACATTTTCTACCAAAATCATCACTTTTTATGGCTCTCGAACCACTTTTGCACTCTAAATTCGGCCCTAAAATTCAGCTCTCATGCGCAGTAGCAAGTCTAGCCAGACTAGCTAATAGATATATACACTACTATGCTATTTTGGTTGTTCCTTAGGGAGGCCTTAAACCTTACAGGCCCCCTTGAACCGAGACAACTAACCAAATCTAAATTTGAATTAAAGTGAGGAACTTTTCCCCCTCCGTCATAACTGTGGCTCTAACAATACACATATATTCTCTTTCTCCCTCTCTCTCCCTCTCTTTCTCAATACTGTAGTATGAGTAGAGAGCTCTCCATTATCTCTCTCTCTCTCTCTCTCTCTCTCTCTCTCTCTCTCTCTCTCTCTCCCCCCTCTAAAATCTCACTCACTCTCACAGCTTGTAAGCAGCGGTCTGGGCAAAAGGCGTGCATGCAAAGGGCAAAAGGCATTGCAAGCTGTGGGTAGAAGGCATGTAGTGCTTTGGAGGCACCGTGGGTGGGAGGCAAGATCAACACCACACACACACACACACACACACACTCTCTCTCTCTCTCTCTCTCTCTCTCTCTCTCTCTCTCTCTTTGTGGATGTGTGCTCTCTCTCTCTCTCTCTCTAGGTTGCGCTCAGGGCAGTTCTATCTACGGGATGGTGGGCAATGGTAGCATGGTGGTATCTATGGTAGTGAGACGACGAGGCAAGGGTGTCAAAGGCAACAAGATGACATGTGTCAGCATCTATAGTAGCAAGACAACAAGTAGCCATGGTATGCACTTAGGTTGCGAGCGGAGTGTAGGTAGGTGGGCAACCATGGTAGGAGAGATGAGGTCAGCTGCACAACACCGATAAGTAGATGAGGCTTCTCATGTGCACAGAGAGAGAGAGTGTGTGTGTGTGGTGTGACACACACACACACACACACACACACAGGGAGGAGGAGGAGGGGGAGGAGAAAACTTTGCAAAGAGAGAGGAAAAAAAGACACAGAGATAGAGAGGAAATATTTGGGTGCGATAGGGATAGAGATATAGAAGAATTGGAGAGAGAGAGAGAGAGAGTGAGAGTTAAAGAGACAAAAATTTTAGAGAGAGAGAGAGGAAAAAAGTTTGGGAGAAAAGAGAGGGGAAGTATTTGGGTGGGAGAGGAGAGATAGAGGAAAATTTACACACACACAACGATATTATTTTGGTTATAACCTCGGGAGGTCATGTACCTCAGGACATTGCGGTAGTCTCATGTTTGGCCATGGCCATGGCTCTCTCTCACTCTCTCTCTCTCTCTCTCCATGCAATAGCACTCTTCCTCAATAGGTAGGCAGGAGGGAGATGGCGATGGCGAGTAGCGGCTGTCAAAGCAATGGAAGTAGTGATGGGCAATGGTGAGTAGTGGTTGGTGGTGGTCAGTAGTTGGTGACTTGAAGCATTAGTGGCATAGGCGGTTCTAGGTAGGCATGCAAGAGGAGAGGAGTGTGGAGGATCGTAGTGTGGAGTGTTGAGATACCGAGCTCCACTCGTGATATGCCAGGGTGACCGTTGTGCATTTATGTCACCGACTTGTCAGTTGTAGATGCGGTTAGTACACTGCCCATGAATAATAGCTACATGATAGCTATCCTTATCTACTCTAGTTCGTGGCTCAGTTAGTATGCCACCTTAGTTAGTTGAAATGGTTTGAGACCCATATATAGGGTTCTTCTATTTCCTTGTACTAGAGTTCTTTTTGGCTTACACAACTAAGAAGAGGAAAACTGTTTTTCAGCCTCCACTTCTGTGTGTATTCCCCCATTGTGCAAGCAAGAAAGCTACAAGTGAGACTCCTTTTTTCTCTCCCACAATCTTGACATGGTATCAGAGCCTTGTTCGTGGTAAGGAGCTCAAGAAAGCAAGCCAAGTTCGCGGTGTTCTAGTAAGAGGAGCAGTGTTGCTTTCATTTTCTGTTTTGGGAGCAGATCTTTGCAGGTAGCACAGCCAGAAATTGCAAGAGTGCATTGTCTCAGGTTGAAACGCCCTTCACGGTGAAGCAAGAGGGCAGTATATGCTGCGGGCAAGGGCTTTAGCCCTTGGTGACCCTGTTTTTTTGATTTGAGGCCATTTCCGGGCCTGTTTTGGAGGCGGAAGCTTTCTGCACGCACTCTAGAAAAGGCCCAGTTTTATGCTGTGCGACCACTGTTTTACAGGTCGGTGAAAAGTTACTGTAGAAATTGCATCGTATGCCTGTGCGCAGAGACATTGGGAGTTACAGAATCATCCTTGTGGCCTGTTGATGCAAAATCGTCACTAGGAAGTGACTGTGTGGTCAAATACCACTTTCGCCAGTTTTGCAGATTTGCCCCTGTGAGGGTGAAGCTGTGTTTTTTGCAGTGACAGAATTTTTTGCAATATTCTGTAATGACATCTGATTCTCTTTCACAGATTGTCACTGAAAAGCTTGACAAGAACAACTTCCAGGCATGGAAGTTTAGAATGACGAATTTCCTTATGGGAAAAGGATATTGGGAATTTGTTGCAGGAAATGAAGAAGAACCAGTTATTCCTGATGTTCCCAATCAACAGCAAATGCAGGCATTCAAAGCATGGCATGAGAGAGCCAGGAAAGTTATGTATTGGCTGTTTATCAGTATTTCAGACTCTATGATTGTGCATATTCAGGATGCAAGTACGCCAAAGGAGGCATGGGATACTTTGTCAAAAATGTATAGCACAAATATGCAAGCCAGGAAAATGCAGCTCAAGCAAGAGTTGCATAATGTGCAAAGAGAAAGTATGAGCATCAATGACTACCACATGAAGGTGAAGAAGATTGCAGATGCACTTGCTTCCATTGGGTCGCCAGTGGAAGATGATGATTTAGTTTCTGTGACCTTGAATGGTCTAGGAAAGGATTATGCACAGTTTCGGACATCCATTTCAGTTCGTGAAAGATTTCCTGATTTTGAGGAGTTGATTGCTCTTCTAATTTCTGAGGAGCAGAGAAATGGCGGTGCATCTTCTTCAGGAGGAACTTCAAAAGAAACTGTCTTCTACTCAAATGCTGAAAGAGGTAGAGGCAGAGGTAGAGGAGGCCGATTTGGAGGCCGTGGTAGAAATCAGAATATGCAGCAAACTCAAGAAAACCAGTCCTATGGAGGAGGACATGGTAACTCTAGAGGCAGGGGGAGCCAAAGAGGTCGTGGTGGATGGCAAAGAGGGCAAAATGCAAACAGCAATGTTGAATGCTACTACTGTGGTAAAATGGGTCATATGGCTAAAGACTGCTATAAAAAGCAGAATGACATCATGAATGGAAAACTGCAACAAGGAAATTATGCATCTTCTAGTAGACAGGGTGATGACAGAAATGAGCATTTGTTTATGGTACAGCACATGAACAATTCTGTGACAAGTGCAGAAGAAAGCAACGATGTATGGTATGTTGACTCAGGTGCATCAAACCACATGACAGGTCATGCAGAATGGATGGAGGATGCAAGGAAAATGGAAAAACCAGGATTTGTGGAGACTGGTGATGATACTGCACATCCTATTGTGCAGATTGGAAAAATTCCTTTGTCTATGCAGGATGGGAAAAAGAAATACCTGTCTGATGTATTTCATGTCCCGAATATCACCAAGAATCTGGTTTCTGTTGGTCAAATGGTTGAGCAGGGCTTGCAGGTCAGATTTAATCCTCATGGATGCTTTGTTGAGGATATGAAAAATAAAGGTCGCTTGATAGCAAAAGGAAAGAAGAAGGGCAAAATGTTTACATTGGATGCAGACATGTCTGAATTGAGTGCAGCAATGTTTGCACATGGGACCGGTGTAGTTGCAGATATTGATATCTGGCATAAACGCATTGGTCATGTTAATGTACAGCGACTTAAATCAATGCAGGCCCAAAATATTGTTGCAGGATTGCCCAAATTCAAGGTTGCAGAAATGCATAAGGTATGTGAAGCCTGTCAGTTTGGAAAATAGGCAAGGAAACCATTTCCTAGACATGTTCAAGAGAGTGAGAAGCCATTGGAATTAATCCACTCTGATGTGTGGACTACTAAAGCTGCATCTCTTGGAGGCTGTCATTATTTTGTCACTTTTATTGATAACTATAGCAGAAAAGTTTGGGTGTATTTTATGAAAAAGAAAAGTGAAGTTTTTGGGCATTTCAAAACTCTTAAAGCTATGGTTGAAAAAGAAACAGGCCTGCAGATAAAATGCCTAAGGTCAAATGGAGGGGGAGAGTACCTCTTAAATGAGTTTGCAAGGCTCCTGCAGGAGCTTGGCATAAAGCAGCAATATTCATGCAGTCATACCCCACAGCAAAATGGAATTGCAGAAAGAAAAAACAGGCATATTGGAGAGGTATCTCGTGCTATGCTCAATGAAAAAGACCTGCCAGATTTTTATTGGGCTGAAGTAGTTGCTACAGCAGTCTACATAATGAACAGGACTCCCACTGCAGCAATACATGGGATGACTCCAGAGGAGAGGTATACTGGTAGGAAACCAGATATTTCTCATTTGAAAATTTTTTGTTGCATTGCCTATGTACATGTGCCAAATGAGTTGAGATCCAAGTTGGATCCAAAAGCTGAGAAGTGCATCTTTATTGGTTACTCTCTGCAGCAAAAAGGGTATAGATGCTATAACCCTTCTACCCGTAAGTTTACAGTGAGCAGAGATGCTGTTTTTGATGAGACGAGTAGCTGGTATAAACTAGTAAATGTGATTGATGATGTAGATGCACAAAATGGTAATGCTGCACAGAATTCACAGCAGCAGTCACAAAATATTAGTGGACCTGGAGCGTCCTCTAGCAGTGGTTCACATTCTTTGCCATGGACAGGTAGATTGAGATCAGGAGAATCTTCTCAAAGCAATGCAGATAGTGGTATGCAGGTATCACGAAAGGGAAAAGAGAAGGTTGATCAGCCCATGTTTGATGTGAATGCAGGTCACTCTTATGTGGATGGTGAATCCAGTGGCTCAGAACAGAGCATTGATGATGAGTTGGGTATTCCTTCTATTATTACACCTGGAGTAAGGAAGACCAGGGATGTTTTGAGAGCACCTGGGAGTGAACCTATTTTGCGCAGGTCTACGAGAGGTAGGTATCCTGTGGATAGGCTGAAATATGATGGATTTATAGCCATTCACTATGCATATATGGTCAAAGTGATACATGAACCAGAACCCACTTCTTTTGAGCAAGCCATGGGAAAATAAAAATGGGAGAAAGCCATGGATGAAGAAATGGATGCCTTGGAAGCAAATGCTACATGGGAATTGGTACCTTTGCCTAAAGGTAAGAATGCAATTGGCTGTAAGTGGGTTTATAAGGTGAAGCACAATGCAGATGGTTCTGTGAACAGATACAAGGCAAGATTAGTAGTCAAGGGGTATGCACAAACATATGGCATTGACTATGAAGAAACATTCAGTCCGGTTGCAAGGATGGCAACCGTAAGAGCAGTCATTGCTATGGCTGCATCAAAGGGATGGTCTTTACATCAGATGGATGTAAAGAATGCCTTCTTGCATGGTGATTTGCATGAAGAGGTCTATATGGAGCACCCACCAGGTTATGTGCATGTTGTTCATCTTGAGTTTGTTTGCAGGTTGAAGAAAGCATTGTATGGCTTGAAGCAACCACCTAGAGCATGGTCTGACAAGATAGGACAGTATCTTGTCACTATTGGCTTTCAGATTTCCAAAGCAGATTTCTCACTTTATGTGAGAAAAACAGAGAAAGGTATCATGCTACTTGTCATCTATGTTGATGATTTGATTATGACAGGTGACAGTGATGAAGATATCCTTCATGTAAAAATGCTATTGAAGCAAAAGTTTGAGATGAAGGATTTGGGAGAGCTGCGTTATTTCTTGGGCATTGAGGTGATTAGATCACCAAGTGGGATACAGCTCTTGCAGAGGCAGTATGGATTGGACATGCTATCCAAATATGGGATGACAGGCTGTAAGCCTATTTCAGTTCCTTTGGAGCAGAATGTGAAGCTGAGCGCAGATGCAGGTGAGCTTCTGGAAGACGCTACTATGTACAGACGCATAGTAGGAAGCTTGATTTATATGACTATTACCAGGCCAGATTTGAGCTATGCTGTTGGATTGGTAAGTCAGTTTATGCAGGCTCCAAGGAAACCGCATTTGGATGCGGCTAGACGCATAAGCAGGTATGTGAAGTCCACATTGCAGTATGGACTATTTTATGAGACTGAGATTCAGATACAGTTGCATGGATACACTGATGCTGATTGGGCTGGTAGCATTTCGGATAGACGATCTACCAGTGGATATGTGTTCTCTTTTGCGAGTGCTGCAGTCACTTGGAGCAGCAAGAAACAGCCTACAGTTGCCTTGTCGAGCACAGAGGCTGAGTATAGGGGTGCAGCAATGGCTGCATGTGAGGTAGCTTGGTTGCATAAGTTACTTTATGATATGCATCAGTCTACAGATGGACCAGTTGTCATTTATTGTGACAACATGAGTAGTATACACTTGGCAAATAACCCAGTCTATCATGCTAGAACAAAGCACATTGAGGTGCATTATCACTATGTGCGGGAGAGGGTTTTACTAGGTCTTATTGATCTAGTTTATGTCAGCACAGAGGATCAGGTAGCTGACATATTCACTAAGGCATTGGGCGCAGAGAAGCTGCGCAAGTTCAGAGACCTGCTTGGTGTGCAGGAATTGGGATTGAGCTCGAGGGGGAGTGTTGAGATATCGAGCTCCACTCGTGATATGCCAAGGTGACCGTTGTGCATTTATGTCACCGACTTGTCAGTTGTAGATGCGGTTAGTACACTGCCCATGAATAATAGCTACATGATAGCTATCCTTATCTACACTAGTTCGTGGCTCAGTTAGTATGCCACCTTAGTTAGTTGAGTTTGGTTTGAGACCCATATATAGGGTTCTTCTATTTCCTTGTACTAGAGTTCTTTTTGGCTTACACAACTAAGAAGAGGAAAACTGTTTTTCAGCCTCCACTTCTGTGTGTATTCCCCCATTGTGCAAGCAAGAAAGCTACAAGTGAGACTCCTTTCTTCTCTCCCACAATCTTGACATGGAGGACAGAAGAGTGAGCAACATTGCTCCACCTTAGTAGGGAGGCAAGAGGGAGAGGGAGAGGGAGAAGGGGTGTCACAATAGGAGGGGTCGAATAAATGCACCGATGGCAGGGGTGAACTCTCTCTCTCTCTCTCTCTCTCTCTCTCTCTCTCTCTCTCTCTCTCTCTCTCTCTCTCGCACAATGCTTACATGTCAAAGGGTGGTAGAGAGAGGTCAGAGGAGGTGGTGGGAGCTCAGGAGCAGGGTGGTGGTTGACTTCAGACTTTGGTGGTGGTGGAAATCCAACTGGTAGGACGAGAGAGAGAGAGAGAGAGAGAGAGAGAGAGAGAGAGAGAGAGAGAGGAAAATTTTACTTGAGAAAAAACACATTTTTTTACACACAGAAAGCAAGAGAAAAAAGATTTTTTAGAGAGAAAAATTTATAGAGAAGAGAGAGAGAGAGAGAGAGAGAGAGAGAATATTATGGAGAGAGAGAGGGAGAGAGAACTTGAGAAAGAGAGAAAAAAGTTTTACTTAAGAAAAAATAAAATTTAATACATACATAGAGAAAGATAATTGTACGAAAAGGAAAACTTTATAGAGAAAGAAAAAATAATTTGTAGAGAGAAAAATGTGTGAGAGAGAGAGAGAGAGAGAGAGAGAGAGAGAGAGAGAGAGAGAGAGAGGGAGGGAGGGAGGGAGGGAGAAAAGTTTTGGGAAAGTGGAAAAAAGTTAGAGAGAAAGAGAAAGGGGAGGGAAGTTTTGGGAGAGGAAAAAAGTTAGAGAGAGAGAGAGAGAGAGAGGAGAGGAGAGGAGAGGAGAGGAGAGGAGAGGAAGAAGAAGAAGAAGAAGAAAATATAAAGAGAGTTTTTCTTTGAGAGATTTAGGGTTTTTAGAGAGAGTGTGTGTGTGTATGGAAATGGATTACACCTAGGAGTTGAGTGAGTGCATAGTTTTTTCAAAGGACTAGCCTCCAACTACACGTGGGTTCCGCCTACATCACTAAGATTTGGAATCTATCACCATCATTAGAGGACACCTCACCCTAGTACACAAGTCAATATCCACATCATGGTGTCATTTGGATCTTACACAAAAGCTTACAAGCATGGACCCCTTCTGTCACATGCTTATATATATTTATATATATATGGGGGACTAAAGTCAAAGTAGCTTTTGGAAGCCGTTTTTTATAATCTCAATAACTTCCAAGGAAAAGCGATTTTTAAGAAAATTCCCACAGTACTCAATCGATTTCGACCTGGTCTACAAAGTTGCAGAAGAAACTTTTTTCAGATTTTTCGCCGATTTGAAGTTACGAAGGCGCAAACTGCTAGCTACATGCAATTTTCTTCTATCTTTCACCACATCAACTTTCCATTCTATCCTTCTTGTAAATATATTATAATAATGTGCTTTGGACACTCATCTCTTGTAATCTAGCTCCCTTTCTCTATTTTGCCTACCACCACCCTTGGCTTCTTGCATGATGACCAAGGTGGAGACTTGTCCCATCTATTATTCTCCATATTTTCAAAGATGCCATACATCATCTAAGATTATGTTAATCAAGAAGATTAGCTTAATCTAATCTCTCATGGAGGCTATATAAGGAGCCCATGGAGATGTAAAGAGGGAGGGGGAATGACAATGACAAGCACATGAGAGCACTCTAGAATACCCTCATGCTAGTCCATCTCTTTGAGGTAAGCTATGAGTGAGTTCTTTTATTATGTAGCATAATGGCAAGCTTCCTCTACCTCTTCTCCTAATGGCAAGCTTCCTCTACCTCTTCTCCTCTTATCTCCCTCTCTTCTCATCTTCTCATTCCAAGAATACATAATGGCAAGCTTTCTCTACCTCTTCTCCTCTTGTCTCCCTCTCCTCTCCTCTCTCTCTCTCTCATATTATAATATGGTATCTAGTACATATATTCTCTCTTGTGAAGTTGTGTCTTGGTTCTTTTGATTCTCTTTGAGAAAAGGGATGTCCTAGCCCATCCTCCCTTTGGCTACGTGGTGCCCCTCTTTAGTTCTCTTAGTGAGGATTGGAGGTTGGATGGGTAAGAGGCAACCCATTCATCATTTCAGCCCGCAGCATCATGCACTGTACATTCGCACACTCGTGGACAATGCATCCACAAACGGATGCACTATGTGTCCATGTACCAACACACTGTGCATCTTGCAATCGTGTACTTGTGCACCATGGATCGTGCACTTGTGTATCCATATATCCATCACCATGCATTGTATACCCACCATAGTTCACTATGAATATGTGCATTGTACATATATGTATCCATTATCATGTATTGTGTATTGACCATAGTGTATCCACCACTATGCACCATGCACTCGTACATTCATGCATGCATCACCATGTATTGTGTAGCCATCACAATGCATTGTGTGCATCTACACTATGCATTAGAGTACTTATGAATCCATGCATCCACACATCCACCAATATGCAATGTATACCCACCACAATGCACACCCACCATCGTGCATTATGCATCCGTCTACCATTCACTATGCACTATAAGTTCGTACATTGTGCACCCATATAGCCATCACCATGTGCTATACACCCCTTAGCACTTAGCTTGTGCACAAAGTCTAGTCACATATGCATCACAACCCTTAGTTTCAACATTTCTACGCATGCACTAGTGTGATTTGTTTGTACTAGTACACTCACCTTGCACTTGACCTAGTTCACATCCTTGTGTGCACATACCTTGCAAATAGCTCTGCACTTGTATATTGGTGTAGGGATTGAGAGAAACAATGAGAGAGATAGAGAACAGGAGGGAGATAGGGAGAGGCAGAGAGAAGCTAGGGAAGGAGAGAGATTGGGATATAGGGAGAGAGAGAGAGAGAGAGAGAGAGAGAGAGAGAGAGAGAGAGAGAGAGAGAGAGAGAGAGAGGGGGGGGGGGGAGCAAAGGACAGATATGGGAGAGAGATAGGGCAAGAGATAGATATGGAGATAGGTAGTGAGAGGGATAGGGGGAGAGACATGTGGAGAGAGAGATCAGAAGATAGGGAGTGGAAGAGAATGGGAGAGAGACTGAGATAGAGGGTTGGAGAGAGAGAGAGAGAGAGAGGGGGGAGAGAGATATAGGGAGAGAAATAGAGATAGATTGAGGGGGAGAGGTGGAGAGAGAGTTAGTGTGAGAGGGATATAGAGAGATAGAGGGAGAGATATGGATATATTAATATGTGTGTGCGTGCATGTATGTGTGTAGGGATAGATATTGAGGGCTAATGATAAGTAGTGCAACATACATACATGCCAGTGAGTAGTGCTTTGATGTGGACTTCTTTTTAAAAAGGTGTTATATTTTTGTGGATGATGAGTGCAAATCCATGTGAAATGGATAAATGACATCTCTATTATACCTTTGTGGCTAAAATCAAATTTCATGTGGCCAAAATGTCACGTTTTGCCCTACTCTACCTCATGTGCTTTGCCACATACTACTTGTTTTCTCATCTTGCTAAAAAAAAAAGTTTGCTAGGAGAAAAGGTAGACTCTGTACTGTGAGACCATGTCTCTTAGACTAATTATCAAATCATGCAAACTTTTCTCACCTAAGAAGTTGCTACATCACCCACTATTGGATGAAATACTGACCAAAGAGGAGTTATGCATCGCAAATTGCTTTAATGGACCCTCATTGGTCTAGCAATATCATGTCTTACATTTACACACTTATTGTTCAACCTTTTGATCTAGGCACCCTCACTTAGGAAGAATGTAACACTAACTTTTTATGATTTGTGGCATTTTAAACCATCTTTAGCCCTTGTACATAGATAAGCATCCCTTTTTTTTGTACATAAATAAGCATCCCTTTTTTTGTGTACCAATAAAAAATATTCTTTAAAGCAAAACAAAAACAAAAAAATCCACAAACATTATAAGTAACTCCTCCAAACTAAGAAGCTTGAACTCTTTTCTATAGGGAGAGGAAAGCTAAACGATGTTGAGCAAACATCAAGATTTTGGCAACCCACATGGAGTAAAATTTTTTGGTAACTTATTGAAGAGGTAAAAATGAGGAATAAATTAGACTTAATTCTTCTTGTTAGATAATTCTAATAGGGACCTTTTTGTTATCATGTAGATGGTGTCTCAACAACCTTCTCACTTTAGGCTCACAACCTTCTCACTTTAGGCCCACACCAATTCTAGTGCTTATCAAAGACCCATCAACAAAGACAAGATCGTGTTCTCCATGTAGCAAAGAAAGACAATATTTTGACATGGAAGTGATGTGGGGAGTAGGTCCTCTCTGATTTTGGATCGTATAGCCACCTTAGAGAACCTTGTTGATAGATATTAAACCACCAAGGAGCTTATAGCTAGCTATGGACTAGCTAATTATTTTTGAGGCAATAGAACCCAAATCCATTTTATGAAATGCAAAGTCCTCCTCACAAACTATGATCTTGACACTAGATCCAACGCGTTCATCTATACATTGAGGCTTGACCAAGGCTATGAAGAGAGGAAGGCAAAATCGGATTTACACTAAATTTAATAGAAGAGACCTTGGGGATCAAAGTAGGATTGAAAAAGTAGCCTCAACCATTCTATCAAGAGCACCCAAATAGTTAATGGAAGATATCATAACATGAAACTTGGTCAACCATGACCTACAGTTGAAATGCATCACTAAGAGCCCCTACAACAAAAGTCCATAGGGTCCTCCTCAAAGATCTAAGAGCAAAGTTCAACCATATAGAGGTTAGACATAGTATCATCAACTATGGCAATGCTCTCACGACGGTCATTGCCATCAGTCTCAAGAAGTCTCCCTTTATGATATCTTGCCTTCAAAGTATGGTAGCTAGCCTCCACCACATAAAAATTTTCCATAAGAAGAGGAATCCAAGCAAGGATTACAAGTCAACAAAAGGATAGTAGGAATAAGAGTAAAGAAGGCTCGGAGAGGAGAAAGAAAGTAGGAAAAACAGATAGAGAGAGAAGGTAGAGCCAATTTCATCCTTCAAAATACATAATGAAGGAGAGATAGATGAGAAAAGATCCACAATTCTAATGGAGAGATAGATGAGCAAAGATCCACAATTCTATTACTTAAGATAAGATCCAAGAATGACCTAAAAAGGATGGAAGAAAGAATTATAAATTCTCTCACTATAAAGGTAGAAAGGATCATGGCCAAAAAGGAAGAGCTCATATTCATGTAAAAATAAAGCAAAGCCAACAAAAGGCTTACAATGGTCGATATGATAACCATGCAAAACTTAATAGCGATACTTAAAGAGTTGCTGACTAAAGTTTTTTTATAAAGCAAGGCTATAACCATAGAGAGACCACTAACAAGACTCAAAATGAGCAACAATGCCATATCGACCTCACCAAGTCACAAGTGTACTATAGGATGAGCATAATAGGAGGACTAGGAGCCTTAGAGAAACTTTGTGAAGGACTCAAAAGACATAAGGTATAAGGATTAGAGCAAAACAAGAATTTGCAAGATCACTTGGATGAAACCCAATAGGCCTATAAGAAATTCATTGTACAATGTAAATAGCATATGCAAGAGCTCCAAGTACAACTCAAAGGGCATGATTTGGCAACTAAAGCTAAGGAGGAAGAAGTGAAAATGCTATAGAAACAACAGGAAGAGATAAAGAGTCAATTGGTTGAAGGTGTGCTCTAACTCACACAAGAAAACTCTCCTTGAGGAAAAAAATTGGGGCATCAAAATAAATGCAAAGAGAATGGAAAGTTGCATATATGAGCTTATAGGAGACCATTGGAATAAGGGGGGATGATAGAGAATGAGGCCCAAAGACTACATGATGAAACAAGCCAGGTGTAGCCTTGTATAGTGAGGATTAGCTCAAAGTCTAGATTGACAACTATAGATATATCGTGGCCAAGTAGTAATAACTTTTCAAGAAGATAGCACAAGTGCCTCATGCACTGCACACAAAAGGTTGGGTCACCAACACCTTGGAGAGTATGGAACAACTTTATGAGATCAACCTAATGTCTCTTGAGCATGCTAAGGAAGATCTAGATTACTACCTATGGAAAAAAGGCTATCATGACAAAGCATTAAAGGCAATCACCTTAGGGAAACTAGAGATGCCAAGGCAATGATAATTAGTAGCTCTAAAGCCACCCACCATCATGATGCTCCTAGCAAACCTACATGAACCTTCACACTATGATACAAGTGAAAGAAAGTGTAGTTAAATGTGACACAAAACCAAGAGCAAAGAGAGGCATGCGAGGCAATGGTGAAGACCTTAAGGGTAGAAACTCAAAAAGTAGTAGACCACCCACTCCCACTAGAGATTGTACCATAGAAAGAAGGGGACCTTGATGAAGTAGAGTGAGATACCAAGAAATACACTGAATTGACATCACACTTGTGTTTGAATTCAAATTAAATGGAGATAAAAGAATTAGGAGGCCACTTCTCTTGCACATAGTTTGGTTGCTCATTAAGATAGGGGAGGATATAGCACAAATGTGGCTCAACCAACAGGATCTCATTTATATCTTGCCATGCCTAGGGAACTAGAAACAATTATCTTGAGAAGAAACCTAGGATGGATGGTCAAGGTATCTAAAGTGGTGTTACCCTATCGTCAAGTCCCCAACAAGAAAGAATGACTGGGGCATCCAAAGTGGCACTCCCTATCTTCGAGTATCACTAGTACTCACACCAAGATGAATGAGCAAACCAATTATATTATCCTTACCCATGAAAGACCTAGAAATGATTACAAAGGAAGTGATGATCACAGAAGGTATAACTTCCCAAGGATTCCAAATGTTAAGGGCCACTCGTACAGAAAATAATTATTTACAAAGGAAGCGAGCATAGAAGGTATAACTTCCCAAGCATTCCAAATGTAAGGGCCACTCATACAGAAAATAATTATTTACAAAGGAAGCGAGCATAGAAGGTATCTAAAGTGGTGTTACCCTATCGTCAAGGTATCTAAAGTGGTGTTACCCTATCGTCAAGTCCCCAACAAGAAAGAATGAGTAGGGCATCCAAAGTGGCACTCCCTATCTTCGAGTATCACTAGTACTCACACCAAGATGAATGAGCAAACCCATTATATTATCCTTACCCATGAAAGACCTAGAAGTGATTACAAAGGAAGTGATGAGCACAGAAGGTATAACTTCCCAAGCATTCCAAATGTAAGGGCCACTCATATAGAAAATAATTATTTACAAAGGAAGCGAGCATAGAAGGTATAACTTCCCAAGCATTCCAAATGTAAGGGCCACTCGTACAGACAATAATGATTTATTTTAGCCCTTGGATCTAGTGCTTTCCTTTACCCATTTTATGCATGACTTTAGCAACTACCTAGATGCCTCTTTTAGCACTAATTGCACCTATCTCAAAGTCCTATTAAAACTACTAGTAAAACAAATTACACCTTACGAAGATGGACTCCCACCATTGTATTTTCATGTAAATACAAAAATTAATTGAGTGGTGATGGCATGACTCCATCTCAGCGCTTCGTTGTTGCTTATATTTTGTTTAAAATTTCTAGAAGATATAGTGAATAGCAAGTTTTACAAATGTATCCACCCATTCTTCCTCAAGTCTCCATTATATCTCCAAGATTCTATTAAGGAGTGTCTCCTTAGTAAGAGATGTCTCCAAATGACACTCTACCCTCTTCCTAAAGTATTGAGCTACTCTCCACTTATTTGTTTGTATTTATGCCAAAGAAAAATAGGAAAAATAAAGAAACAATAAAAGAAGCATATCATCCACCTTAGATACCCATACAAGACTTTTGGTGCATGTAGGGGGTTCTCAAATTAGAAGCATCTAGTGGCCTCAATCGGCTAGCTCCATATTTAACCCCTTGGCCCATGCCCCACAACACAATCTCAAGGCATATCAAGGGAAGCTCATCTCAGGCTTACTTGGATGACCTCTCATCTTGAGATTGAAGTACATAATAAAACCTTACACCAATCGGGTCCTCAAGTGTGGGATAATATTTCAAGCTTACCTAGAATTCGACCAATCTCCTAGTTGCACTTGCACATGCATTGGTCACTCCATAAGTGAGTTAGACACACCCCTTAGGAAGAGCACAAGTTAGCTTGTAGGTTTAGTGAAGGATCCCTTGAATACCTCCGCTTGACATTGATGGACCATACATAATCATTATCATCATTCCATGGTCTATGTCTTCTCCTTCCATGGTGCCATTAGTCAATTCCAAGTAGCCACCATTAAATTTCATGTAGCCACTAGTTAATTCTAAGCATCCACCATCACCTCTCCACCCTTGAGTTGTAACTTGTTTAATTTTTACCTACCAACATACAAAACAAAAGGTTAGTCGGATCCACCCATCTTTAGTATGCGTCCTTCATCCAGTAGTACCCATTCCTTCTCCATCAACTATCCTAGCATTCCTCATCTTTGGTGCAAGCTATAGTATGCTACCTTCAACATAAGAGCCATGGGATTGGCACTCATTTATGATAAAAGAAAATGCTGACCACAAAGAAAAATGGTTGGAAAGGACAGGCAAAGAGCATATAGCGATGATTGGTGGATATTTTTTGAGACTATTAATGACATTGGAAAAGAGAAAAATAAAGGGAAAAAAATGAAAAAATAAGAAGCATAGACTCTACCTTAGATACCCACACCATACATTTATGTAGGGGTTCTCAAATTAGAAGCATCCACAGGCTTCAATTGGTTGGCTCCATTTTTGACCCTCTAGCCCATGCCTCACAACACAATCTCAAGGCACATCAAGGGAAGGACATCTTGGGCTTATCAAATGACCTCTCATCTTGAGATCTACACTACATAATAAAAACCTTGCACCAATTGGGTCCTCAAGTGTGGGAGAATATTTTGGGTTTACCTAGAAATTGGCCAGTCTTCTAGTTGCTATTGGACATGCACTAATCAATGCATAAATGAGTTAGACACCCCCCCCCTTAGGAAGAGCACAAGTCAGCTCGTAGGTTTAGTGAAGGATCCCTTGAACACCTCTTGACATCGATGGTCCATACATTGTCATCATCATTCCGTGGTCTATGTCTTCTTCTTCCACAATCCTAGCAATCAATTCCAAGTATCCACAAGTTAATTTCATGTAGCCACAAATTAATTTCAAGCAGCCACCGTCGCTTCTCCACCCTTGAGCCCATAACTCCTTATTTGTCACCTACTAATGCACAAAATGAGTTCAAGGTTAGTAGGAGCCACCCAACTTTCGAATCAGTCCTTCATTGCCAATGCCCATTCCTTCTCCATCAACTATCCTAGCACTCCTCATCTTTGGTGCAAGCTACAGTACACTACCTTCAACATAAGTGCAATGGGACTAGTACTCATCTAAGAGGGGAGAACATGTTAATCACAAAGAAAAATGGGATGAAAGATTAGGCAAAAAGCATATAATGATGTTTGGTGGGTAGTTTTTGAAAATGCTATTAACAACATTGAAAAAGAGAAAAAAAAGAAAAAGCATAGATTTCACCTTAGATACCCATACCACACATTCATTGAATGTAGAGGTTCTCAAATTAGAGGTGTCTAGTTGGCTCCATTTCTAACCCCCTAGTCCATGCTTCTCATCATAATCTCAAGGCACATCAAGGGAAGGACATCCTGAGCTCTTGGATGACTTGTCAACTTAAGATATGTACTACATAATAAAGCCTTACACGAATTGGGACATCAACTATGGGATAATATTTTGGGTTTACCTGGAATTTGACCAATCTCCTAGTTGCACTTGCACATGCATTAGTCTGCATAAGTGAGTTAAACATACCCCTTAGGAAGAGCACAAGTTAGCTTGTAGGTTTAATGAAGGATCTCTTGAGCACCTCTTGATATCTATGGCCCATACATAATCGTCATCATTCCACAATCTAAGTAGCCACCAGTTAATTTCATGCAACCATCAACAATTAATTCCATGCAGCCACCATCACCTCTCTACCCTTGAGCTATAAATCCTTATTTGTCACCTACCAATGGAAAAAAGGACTTCAAGATTAGTAGGATCAACCCATCTTCAATATCAGTTGTTCATTGGTAGTGCTCATTCCTTCTCCATAAGACATAATGTCATTGAGCAACAAGAGGCCGTTAAAGTAATTGGAGATGTGTAGCTCCTCTTCAATTAGGCTTTTATCTAGGAGCGAGTGATGAAGCAATTATCAATCATTGCAAATAGCTTTGTGAAAGTACCAAAGGTTGAGTCTAGCTAATAGAAATACTTTTTTCAAGGAACATTAGGTTTGATGGGCCATTTTATCCACTATTTCATAAATTGAGTGGCAATGTTGATTCTTTTTTTTAATTAGTTGGAGGTAGGACTATGGTCATTGATCTTGAAGGACAACACATTAATGTTGTCCTCAGTGGACAGACTAGCTGAGGCGACCTGAGGTGCATTGTGGTGGTTGAGTTTCTGATGCTCTAAGCAATTAGATGCGGCTGTGATGAAAGTAGTGTTTGGCAATATTGTTTGACCTTCTAGGCTTTTAGATTTTGTCAAGGTAAGCACCTTGTGAGAAATAGGAGAGTTTGCAGTAGGATGCTTTGGTATATAAACTATCATAGGACTATAATTATCATTTGGTGCAATTGTTGTAGAGGTCTTTGTGTAAAGAATGGTTGGCCTCTTATAGGGACTTTGGCGACAAGGATTCTCTTGCTCGATCTTCCAAGTGTTTTTCCATAGTAGATGGAGTAGTGAAACAAAGTTGTTGGTGTTGTGGTTTCCATTTTTCATTGCTCATGATTGTTTGTGTGGGGTGGGCAATGGCTCCTAGTGGCATGATTGCAAGGGATTGGATTGCTTAGGGAGCTAGAAATATTGACAACCTTGATAGACCCCTTGCATGCGTAGTAGGGCCTTGGATAAAGCATGGCATGAGTTGCCACAATCAAGTTTTCATGAGGCATCCAAGTTCTATAAGGTGACCAATGCAAGACTTAGTGTCTTACTAGCATTCTTGAACTGTCATAAGAAAGCTAGGAATGAGAAACTTGATTGGTATGATTGTATTGATTCCATGAGTCAACCTTAGGGGGATTTTTTTTGTGGCCATCTTATAAGTTATTTGATAAGCCCATAGTGCTACCATGAGCTTATGATCCCAATATCGGATACTAAGAAATATCTTATTTGTGAAATTTTCTTAGACGTTTGCTCATAATAGAGTAGAGTTAGACTTCTTGTGCAAGACCACAAACATGGACAAGAGATGTTTGACGACTTCTTTCAAAAGCTGGGTTCTTTAGTCATCATTGATCTTAATGGACTAGCTAAATCACGAGATAACTTGCTCCCATAAGAATTTTGGTATTGTGCGAGCATCATCTTGTGAGTAGCCCTAGCCTCTATGCAGTTAGTCATGTAATTAATGGCCATGATGATGAAGAGAGCTTGGGAATACTAGGTAGTAGGACTAATGGGTCCCATAAAGTCTATACCTCACTTGTCAAAGGGTTAGGGTGCAATTATACGGAAAAGTTCTATTTAATCCTTTTGGTTTTTTTGGCACTTATCACAATGTTTAATGAAATGGACCATGTCCTTGAATAGGGTTGGCCATAACAACTAAGAGTGTAAAACCTTCCTAGCTATGTTGTTTGCATCAAAATGACTACTTGCAGTCCCTCCATGTGCTTCTTATAGCATATCCTCAATTTCGTGCTCACACACTAAAGAAGACTAGCCTACCCTAGTTGATACAATTGACCTGTGACCATTTGGTAGGCCAAGTCTTGATCAATAGATGGGTGAGGCATGTCTTTTCAAAAGGTTGGTTTGGTAGTCCATTTTTTAAGATGTGAATAATATTATTTGCTCACTAGGGTGTGAAGTTTTCCTTGAACAGTTGGGTCTCTTTTGCATTTTAAACTAATGAGCATTAGAGAGATTATCATCAACCCCAATTGCTTTTTCTCCACTAATGATGCATGACATGTGTTCATTAATGAACTATTTCTTTTCTTTTTGGATGACCACATAAAATTAGAATTCTAGCAAGAGTAAAAGTCATTGAATGATGTGGCCTAGAGTATAAGATTTATTTACCAAATATAGAAATGCTTGATAGTGTACAAAAAAGGTATATGGTGTGGCCAACAAGTAGTGGTGAAACTTCTTAATGGCACACACCATTGCTAACCCTTCCCTTTTCATCATCAAATAATTCATTTCTGCTTCAGTGAGTTGTTAACATACTCACAGGAAAATCCATGTTATGTTCACTGGGTTGGCACAACACAATTCTAATTGCTAATTTTTAAGCGTCAATATACACAATAAAGGTTATTGTCCAATCCGAGGCTCCTAAGATAAGGGTGGTCATTAGAGTAAAGCTTGGTATTTATTGGTCTATTCCCATATAATTAATAGCTTATAAAGTGATCTCACTATCGTGGTGTAATTAAGCACAAAGCATCAATAATACCTAGTATATCAATAATTATTAAGAGCTTATAGAAGTGATCTCCCAATCAGAGTGGACAAAAATATCATCCATGAATATCTTGAGCCACATCTCAATGTATCTTGAAGATGATGTACGTGAGATGTTGGAAAGTGGCTAGTGCATTGGTCAAAACAAACTACATGATAATGTAGGTGAACACTCCCCATTTAGTGGCGAAGGTAGTCTTTGGCCTATCATCTGTGTGAACTTGCACCTGATTGTAACCAAAAAACCCATCTAAGAAGTTATGTGCTTCCTTCCTTACCACTCATTCGATCATGTGATTGTATACAACAACATATATGGTCTTGTTTAGTTGCAATGTTGAGCTTTTTATAGTTGATGCATTCTTGTATCTTTCCATTTTTTCATAAGTACCACTACAATGGGTGATATCGAGTCTGTGTGCTCAATCTCATAAACAAATATTTCTTTCTATAGCTTTTCTAGCTCTTCACAAATGTGATGTATATAGTAAGGATTCATAGTGTAGGATCTTAGTTTCATTGTCTTAGCCTTGGCCTTACATGGTATTATGTGCATCATCACTTGGGGTGGGATGTCCTTGAGATTTGAGTAGTTTTAGGTGAACACATCACTGTATTCTTTCAGTAGAGTGGTTTAGGAGGTTCTCCTAGCTCAACAAGGTTTACCTCCTTTACCTTGGATGGACCCTCAATGGGTCTACTGGACTGCCCTTTTCTCTTGGTGCCAAGTAGGATAGTGACTCAATTTCCTTTCTTATATTTTGTAAATTGCTTTGGGAGATCTTACGGTTTTTTTAAACTCTTGGTTTCAGATTTGTTGTCCGTTGAGATGTTCTTGAGGTGCTTTCGCTTAAGATGGATTGGGAGTTTGTTGTAGTTATATGAGACTTTATGAGTAGTGGAATTTTAGAGTCCGAAAATATCACTCCCATCCATCTCCAAGTTAGTAACTTCTATGGGTGAAGCATCAAAGGCTATGTTGACTTTTGTGTTGTAGTTAATAAAGTCGATACCAAATTCATCCTCTCTTCCAAACTTGTTAGTTCTTCGCCCTCTAGTTCGTTTTCCTCCTCAACATCCACACCTTGCTCTTGCATTAAGTAGATGAAGAGGTTATTGTGGTAATCAGATAGGACTTGATGGAGGTTTGTCCATTACCAGTTGGATTAGAATGTCTGCTTTGAGCTTACAAAACGAAAGCATGGTCACCAATGGCTCAATATTTTACATAGTTCAAGCTTGTTCATGAGAATGGGATAGCCCTTTCCAATTCTTCAGCAATAATAAAACCATCTCTCCTCTACTAGGACATCTTCACCAAAATGTCCTAGCATTCCTTGTCTTCGATGTCATTACAAGAAGCTACCGTCGATGAGAGTACCATGGGTCTTGCACTTATTTAGGAGTGAACATAATGTTAACTGCAAAATGCAAAATGCCTTTGAAGATTATAGAAAGAGATAGTTGTAGTTTACATGTTATGTAGTTGGTAAGGGCTTAATGTGGAAGTGGAAAATAAAAGAAACGTTGAGGTGAACAAAGGCTTCAAATATAACAAGACACAAAAAGGCACTTTGATTGTAAGACACAAGAGTAAGTTAGAGCATACATTTTGGAAAACAGTACTTACCACTTCATAATAGAATGGTGAGTAGGATATAAGTAGAAGGAATATGAAGCTATGGATATGACCTTGACAAAGGACAAAGGATCCAACATCTTTATCCACTTTGTTTTATATTCAACAAACTTGAATGCTCATTGGGTTGGGGGTGGCGGGCTAACTTAGCTATGTAAGTTGAATGCTATATTTCCATGGTCAATTTTGACATATCACCATGTATTTACAATCTATGTATATGAGAGAATGTCTTATATATGACAATCACTAAGCCTTATACATTATGTATAGTTTATGTCTAACGAGTTTATCTTACATCATGTTGTGTGATTGGAAACAAATTGGGGAAGTGATGGCTCATTTTTGGATGTACAACTATAGAAATTATCACACATGAATACTAACTATGAAATGAATGAGTTAGAGTAGTGAGGCATAATTGGAAAATGAATGGTGTAAAGGGCCTATGTTAGTAGCTTATTTGGCAGAGATGAGCACAATTGGAAAATGGATGGTATAAAGGGCCTACGTTCGTAGCTACTTGGGTAGAGGTGAGCACATTTGGAAAAGTGAATGATGCCAAGGGCCACTTTCTTGGGCAATGGTAAGGAGTATGTGGAAAAATTAATGATGTTAAGGCCCTATGCTTTAGTCCCTTCTAGCTAGATTTTGTTATGAAGCAACTATATGTTGAGTAGATTATCAAGCATGTTGGGCACCCCTTAACACTAAGTCCATGATGGGAATAGAAAGCCCACAATAGAGCTCCAAATGGTTAATTGATACAACATCATTACACATTTGAATATGGGTCTAGAAAATTATTAGATGCGAAATGATTTTGTATTAATTGAATATCAAAACTTACGTTGAGACGTACGGTACCCTTGATTACTAAGTCAGCACATGGTCCCATTACAGTGTGCATCTTTGTGACCAACCGAGTAGAGCCACAATCACTTCTTTAATGTGACGCCATTTCTGAGAGTTTATTTGGTTCCCTTGTAGGGCCATGTATGGGTAGAGCTATAATCACATCTAGGTAGAGTAAAGAGGCTAATAAAATAGCACCCTCCAAAAGAAAAACACATCCCACCCCAATTGAGTGATAATTTTACAAGAAAGATGTGGTTTTTTTAATAGCCACTTAACAATATAATATGAATTTTTTAAAATTATAAATGAGCTTTATTTAAGTCAAACAATTGAGCCATGTAAAATTTTTAATATTTTAGATTTTGTAAAACCTTAAAGTAATGCATCCTTGAGTGCCACTCTATTGGCCCCTCATTGTCCATCTTTTATGAACCTTTCATTTGTAACTAAGACTACTTGATAAAAATATCAAAATGTCCTAATATTTTTTCTTTGAACTCTATATAATATAAATAATTTGACAATTAAAAAATATTTATACAACTCACTTGGAAAAATAAAATAAAATGGAAGATTGTTAGATGACAATCTATTGGCCCCTTTACCCTAGGACAGGAAATAATTATACAGGGTCAGTGTAACAAAGAGAGGGCTCCTAACAGACAGAATGCTCACATGGCATGCAGCGAGCTAGACGCGTTATGGAAGGAGTACTTCAGAGATTGCGCCCAATTCGACAATAGCAAGGTAAGAAGCACAGCTTCTGATAATCCGCCTGGCAGAAGAAGCCGAGTGAAAGCTAAGAACCGCGACTTTACTGCCCTCTTGGACTCCATCAAGGCTTGTGGCAGACAGAAGGACCTGCACACAGGCTCCAGAATACATGCTCACATCCTGAAAAATGGGTCTCTCAAAAAGGACATTTATATCAGTTCTGCACTTCTCCGAATGTACGCCAAGTGTGGAGCACTCGCCAAAGCACAAGAAGTGTTTGATGGCCTTCCACGGCGGGATACTGTCTGTTGGACTGCATTGATTGCTGGATATGCTCAGCATGGGTTTAGTGAGGAAGCTCTGAACTGCTTTGGGCAGATGCAAGCTGAGGGATTCTCCTCAGATGCATTCACCTTTGCTTGCGTTTTGAAAGCCTGTGGCAGCGTAGGCGCGATTGAGAAAGGGGAAGAGATACATGACAAGGTCCGCAGGCTGGGGTTGTTGGAAAATCATGACATCGTGCTAGGCACTGCATTGGTGGACATGTATGCCAAATGCGGTTTGCTTGCAAAAGCGCAAGAGATATTTGATGGGCTCCCAACACAGGATGCAGTCTCTTGGAGTGCACTAATTACTGGATATGCACAGGTTGGGCTTGGTGAGGAAGCTTTGAAATGCTTTGACCGGATGCGAGATGAGGGCTTCTTGCCAGATACAGTCACCTTTCTTTGCATTTTGAAAGCTTGTGGCAGCATAGGAGCAATTGAGAAGGGCAAAGAAATACATGCAGAGATCTGCAGGCTCGGGTTGTTGGGAAAACATGATGTCGTACTAGGCACAGCATTGGTCGACATGTATGGCAAGTGTGGTGAGCTTGCAAAAGCACAAGAACTGTTTGATGGGCTTTCGATACGGAATGAAGTCTCTTGGACAGCATTAATTGCAGGATTTGCCCAGCATGGGCATGCTGATGAAGCTCTGAATTGCTTTAGATGCATGCAAGATGAGGGTGTTCCCCCAAACGCAATCACATTTGCTTGCATCTTAAAAGCTTGTGGCAGCATAGGGGCGATTGAGAAGGGCAAAGAGATACATGCTGAGGTATGCAGGCTGGGGCTGCTAAAGAATCATGATATAGTACTTGCCACTGCATTAGTGGATATGTATGCAAAGTGTGGCATGCTTACAAAAGCGCATGAAGTTTTTGATGAGCTTCCAGTAAGAAATGTTGTTTCTTGGAATGCACTACTTGCAGGATATGCCCGGCTTGGTAAGGTTAAAAAGCTTTTCAACTTATTCAGCAAGATGAGAGGAGAATGTGTAGAGCCAAATGATGTCACATTCCTTGTTTTGCTTACTGCTTGCAGTCATGCAGGCCTTGTGGAGGAGGGGCAAAACTTTTTGGATATTATGAGCACTGTGCACTGCATGATCCCTACATCTGAGCACTTGCTTTGTATGGTTGATCTTTTCAGACGTACAGGGCATTTTGACAAGGCTCTAAGTGTGATGACGAAGGTACCAGAGTGTGATTCGTGGTTGGTTCTGTTAGGTGCATGTCAAAACTTGGTAAGTTTGGAGATTGGGAGATGTGCCTTTGAGCGAGCATTACAGCTTGATGGTGGAAGTCCTGCAGCATATGTCTGTATGAGTAATGTATATGCAGCTGCTGGCATGCAGAGCCAAGAAGGTTAAAGCTTTGAGAACAGTAATGGAGCATGGAAATACCAGGATGTTGTTTATGGGCTGATATTGGTTGAAATGCGCATTCATTCACCGACAGAGATATGAGCCAATCTTAAGTAACTGCATGTATTCAAAGTCTATAAAAAACTATGGCTGAAATGATATTCCCATGGTTGCATTTGAGATAAGGAAAGGAAGATGTGCTATACGGGCATAGCTACAAGTTGGCCATGAATGCATGTTGAAGGAACATGCCTGTTTGTGGTAACTGCCATTTTGCTACTTTGCTTCTTTTAAAGATGGAGAAGGATAAAATTCAGGTCAAATATTCAAGCCCGTCCGTATTTGTGAGGGATGGAAACTTGAAAGTGAAGTGACAGATATCTATCACGGTAATGCAACCACATACCTTTTCCTTCAACCCCAAAGGTTGTTGCTGGGCTATTGTGGTTTGGTACTTCGCTTTTAAAAATGAAGAAGCATAAAATTCAGGTCCAATATTCATGCCGGTTCATATTTTTAAGGGATGGAAACTTGAAAGTGAATTTGTGGCAGATATCTAGCACGGTAATGCAATCACATATATTTTCCTTCAACCCCAAAGGTTGTTGCTGGGCTATTGTGGAAAAACAAAGGAGTTCGGGTGAAGATGAAGATTGCAGTAAAGACTTTTTAGCAATGTAGAAGGTCCACATTTCTTCTCTTCAAAGATGGAGAAGCATAAAGTTCAGGAATATTCAAGCCACATTCATATAAGAAGCTGGGAAGAATATATGTTTAGTGTGGAATTATTAATAATACTTTGTCACATTAACACAAGCACAAAAGAGAAAGACATGTAAATTTTCACATCTTTTGAACATTAATATATTATTGTCTCTTGTCCCACCTTGTTCACAGCTTCTATGACTTCTTTATCTTCTTTCTTATCTTTCTCTCTCCATTTCTAGTTTTTCTCTTCTCGTCACTTCTTTCTCTCTCCTCTGCTCTTCTTTCTTTCACTTCTCAGTTCTCTCCTTGACAAGTGGTATCAGAGCATAGGCTTTTGGTCCATTTGATTTTCTCATTTCAGTCATATTTTTTTCAATTTTTCATTACTATATCTTGAACAACAGGTATAAGAGCCACATGGCAAGTACTTGTAGGAGTTCTACTTGAAGCAGAGACTAATTTTGGAGTTTGACAAAGATCTTGGAGAGATTTGGTCAAATCGTGGCTAAAATGGTAAGTCGTGCATCCACTATAAGCTAAGTTGAAGGTAACTTGGTCAAATAGGAGTTAACCGAACTTAGGAGATGAACAAATTGTGGTTACTTTTTAAAAAGAGGCTTTTTTTTTCTTTTTTGAAGTTATTATCAAGCTTCCATGGAGTTTTCAACAGAGATTTTCTCTTTCATTGATCTTTGATTTTCTTTAATAATGGCATGCATAATGGCCTTTCAGACTTCAAATCTTATAGATAGCATATCATTTTGGTACTTGTGTGGACAGTCACTTGTATAGGAAGGTAGTTTGAAAATAGTGCTGATTTTTTAATTTTGTTTTTCATCTCTTTTGGATGACAAGCTCAGTTGTGTTTTTTAAAAATTACAAGGTCTCATAGAGGAAAACTCACATTATCAGCTTAAAAATGGTCTAATTTGGTTAAATAGTAAGATTGCTATTTCCTTTATTTTTTCTTTTACACGAAAAGTTAGAGGAGTTGCATTTTCCATCTTTAGCTGGATATTTTGGAGTTTTTAAAGCTTATGATAATATCAACAAAAGCTTTTATTGAAAACGACTGTGGAAAGATGTTAACGATTTTTTAATGAAGTGTATGTCTTGTCAACGGAATAAGGACAACATCCATAAGTCAAGTGCCAAATATGTCCATATCCAGATAAGAAGATAGAGAAGGAGAAGGAGAGAAATAAGAGTTTAACATTGTCAGATCCTTCACTCTCTTGCAATCTCATGACTTTATACACAACTTCAAACTCAAGCCTCTTACCATGGATGGAAAGAAGAAGAAAAGTAAGAACAAGATGTAGATCTTCGTTGAACAAGTCCTTCACTCAACACAAACTCACATTCTCTCTTCCTCACCCTTATCAATAGTGACAAAAGATGATAGAACATAAGTGAATGAATGCTTAAATAGTTGCATTCATATAGCTTCCATGATATGAATGCACTAACATGGATGATTACAACTAAGACCTCCCATTCTTATTAGGGTTAGGGCTAGGATTAGGATTCCTCTATAAATTAGGTTCTGTGCCTTGCTTATGTTTTAGGATTTCCATGAATGTGAACTAGAATTTACGTCTAGGTTTGCACCATTTCTTGGATATCCTATCCACTTTATGGGTTCTTGGCTAGTCCTTTCTTGATGTATGCTTCTATCTTAGTCTAATTGGAATTGGCCTAGACTATTCTAATTACATTTTCATGGTTGCAACCCACACAACCATTGCAAGTGTGCCAAATATAAGTGCAAGAAATAATACAATGTGCATGGTTTTGAGATTTAGGCAATCACACCTAGTGTAGACTTTTTGTATGGAGCAGTTTGGATAAAGGATATGCAGGCTTTCCAGAATCCCATAAGCACAAAGTAGAAAAGTGGACCTATCCTGAAGCTATAAAGCATTGTACTTTCCTTTCATTTTGACTGCAATATGATGATACTTTTGTCCGTTCAGTAAAATTTCTGAATCATTGTCCAACCACAGAAGATTGTGTCTATGAGTCCAAGTCTCAATCTTGGAACTTAATTCACTTGTGTGACATTCTATCTTCAACTTTATGTCTTTATGAGTTCAATCTATGTGTTCAGGCCACCATAGCCATGCTTAGATCCATGCATTTTAACATGGTATCAGAGCCATGGTGAGCATAGATCAGCTCTAAAAGCTCTTCTTTCAACTCCTCTTCATCTTTGTCCAACTCAGTCCAAGTGGTTGACTTCATTTTCAACTTCATCTACATTTTTTCCTTCATGGTAGCCATAGGCAGCATGCACCTATCCTATTTGGAGCTTTCATATCTCTCAAATTAGGGCATATGTCACTTAACTTCCTTCTATGGACCTCTTTATCTACTTAGGGAGCAACTTCATATCACGTTAAACCTCAACATTGAGAACTCTAGAGGCCAGCATTGCAGAAATTAGGGCTTGCTGGCTGATCTGTGCCTCTTGCTATTTGTATTGCTGTCGTGGTACATGTAGGTCGCGATCTTGATGATTACCATAAGGAAATTGAAGACCCATACATAATCTCTCTCCCACTTAGAGGGTTCCCCAAACGATCACCTCTATGAGTTGAAATTAGTAAAAAAAAAGAGGTCCCTGTCTACAAACCCTAATCCTCCATAGCTTCTTTGACCTCAAGCTTTAAAAACCCATCATTTTCTCACTCCTCCAAGTCTATTGGAGTTCCTATCACTCTAATTTGAGTTTCTACTTAGTTTCTAGCAAACACTTGGACATCAAACCAGCAAGGAGGGAAAGATTTGTGATGATTTAAAGGATTCAAGCTCATCAATCTAGTTCAACTAGTATCTCTTGACACTATTTATCATTGCCATTGCTTGTGTCTCTTGACACAACCAAAATCAACTCATTTTTGATAATTTTTGGTACTGATTCACTGCTCTTCTAGTCACTCCAACATGGGAAAAGACTCTCTAACATGTCAGTTCAAAGGAGTCGGGTTTCACACATGGCAAACCCACATAAAGCTTATCTTGATGAAAAAGGGCATATGGGACATTACCAATGGACAAGAAAAGAAGCATCGGGATGCTACCCTTGGAGCAATTTGGTAGAAAAATGATGACAAGGCTCAAGCCATCATAAAGCTTGAGTTGGATGACAACTACATTCATCATGTGGATGCCTGTGACACATCCCATGATACATGGGATAGATTGGTCACATTGTTTGTTGCCTAGTCAAAGTCTTCTAAGTATGGATTGCTAATTGAATTCTTTAGACTAGACATGAAGCCTAATACATCCTTGGCATCTCATCTGAACTACATGAAAAGTCTCCTAACCCATCTTGCAGGAATAAATCTTAAAATGGATGAAGATATTTGTATTGGTGTTTTGCTAAAAAGTTTACCTCCTAATTATGATAATGTTTCGACAAATTTAATCAACATGCCAAACCCTAAATTGGTTGGCACTAAGGCCTCTCCATTGGAAGAAGAAAAGAATATAAAAAATAAAGAAGAGTCAAGTACTTCTAAGGATGAACAAATGTTGTATGTCAGTAACAGGAACAAAGAAAAAAAAGACAAGCTATTTTGCGACTTCTGCAAAAGGAGCAGACACACTTAGAAGTTTTGTCATGCCAAAAAGAGGTCTTAAAAGGTCTATCTTGCAGTTGTAAAAGAATAAGAAAATCATGGAGCAAAGGAAGAAGAAGAAGACCATCAGGAGCAAAAGGACAAGCCTCACCAGTCCTATTCCCAAATTTTTGATAGACTTTTTAAAAGCCTTGTATAACCTTGCCTTAATGCTTTTGTCATAAGCTTTGTAAACTCCTCATGTAACTTGGCATTATAGCCTTTGTAGACTTTGTCTAAGACCCTTGTTACAGCCTCTGAAAGTCCACCATGTTTTTGGTATCGACACTTGGCGTTTTTTGTGAGTAACATCCTTGGTGTTTTCCATGTTTGTGGTGTGCCTATGCTTTATAGGTGGTGACTCACTAATTCGATGCAACTGATTGTGGGGGTAATTTTTTTGAGCATTCAAAAGTGCACAAGGCAACCACTTTCCTAAAGGGGAATGCCTTTTAGGTTGTGATTGAGGAGGGGTATTGAGATCTAGGCAATCACACCTAGTGTAGCCTCTTTATATGGAGCAGTTTGGGTAAAGGATATGCAGGTATCCAAAATCCCATAAGCACAAAGTAGAAAAGTGGACCTATCCTAAAGCTATAAAGCATTGTACTTTCCTTTCATTTTGAATGCAATATGATAGTACTTTTTTCCTTTCAAGCAAGTGTCCACAACCACACAAAATTGTGTTTATGAGTCCATGTCTCAATCTTGGAATGTAATTCACTTGTGTGACATTCTATCTTCAACTCTATGTCTTCATGAGTTCACTCTATGCGTTCAAGTCACCATAGCCATGCTCAGATCCATGCATTTTAACACATGGATACAAGCTTGACTCTCACAAAATAATACAACCATAACAATGAAATATCCATGAAGTACTACAAGTATGCAAATTGCTACATTGAAGCTCCAAATAATAATCCTCAACAAAAGAATAAATATGACATTGTTTCTTTGATCTTGCTTTAACCTTCTTTCTCTTTGCTTTCTACATCTGTTGTTAACATTACCTCCTCTGAGATGAGTGCCAATCCCATGATAGCTGCATCAAAATTAGATGTAGAATGTTGGGACAATCCATGAAGTAGTAATCACATAGTAATCCAAATGGAGGAGCAATGAATATTAATGATGAAGAACTATGATGATGATGAAATGGATCTTGTTGATGTTGAAGATAACGAGTACTGATACATTGGTAGATGATGATTGAAGAAGTTGTGGTACAATGATGGAAAACGGTGTGCTTCCATCAAAATCATTAGCAACACCATTAGAGAAGAATAATAGAGCATGGAATGGTGATGTAAGGGCCATCGAAATTGATGGATCTTCAGATAGTTCTTCACAAAAATGCAAGATAATTTTTTCTTTTCTTAAGTGGTGTGTCTAGTTTACTTGTACAATGATTTATGAGCATGCAACTGCAATTAGGAGATATGTTTAAGCTCTAACCAAGTGTGAATTATTATTCCCCACTTGAGGACTAAGTTGGTGAAAAGTTATTGCAATTCAAATCCCATAATGACAGGTTGTTTGAGTAAACCTAGGATGTCTTGCCCTTGATGTGCCATGAGATTGTATAGTGAGGGAAAAAGGACTAGGGGATTAGAGATAGAGCCCGCCACCGACCAGGGTCATCGGATGTAGCTATCTTGCGGTTCCCTCTATGCAGTATACATGGGTACACTTAACTTACTTGGAGCTTTTACTCTCTTTTCTCTATGTTTTTGGTCCATTCCTTTAGGGAGTGGTTGCAAGGTGCGTGATAGACACCATTTATTGAGAAGATATGCATTGAGTGACTTGTAGAGTTGAAATAATAACTTTGAATAGAATGGATAGGTATACTAAACAAATTTTCTATCTACCATATCCTCCAACAAAGCTACATAGTAAGATGGGAAAAGAAGAGCAGGTAGGTGGAGTTGAGAAATGGTAATACCATAAATTCTAGCACTAATATCAAAGAATGAAGGACACACTCCATCCTCAATGGGAGTCGTGGTTGCTGTAGGAGCTTGACTAGTAAGTGAAGGTAGTTGCAAGAGACAATGAATAAAGTATCTAGGAGTTTGTAAACTGCTTGATGAAGCTATTGAAAGATGGACATCTTGCAAATCACTTAATTAGAAAAAAATACATATTATTGGATTGTGGAGCATTGATATTAAGAATATTTAGAACGTTGTACATCCAATACTAGTGAGCATCATAGTCCCACTTATGTCTTTTAGGATTCAAAGGTAGAGCCTAAGTGGAAGCACACAAGCGTAGAAGAAGCAAGAGTAAAGTAAGGGCTATGGTAGACTTTGCAAGAGAGCAAGAAAGAGAGACACCATATATGGGAACTTCAACAATCACAACGTGTGATATGTTGAGATGACAAGCTCAATACGTGCAGATATTTATGATGGACCGCTTGGTTAGATGGGACCACATGTCTACACTTAGCACATCTGTGGTTATTATGATCGAAATATGGCCATTGACTTATCACTTATTATATTTAGTTTGTTGCACCTATATGCTGTTGGCATAGTTATAGTGCCAGTCGATTAGTATATCCAGTTATGTACTATTTGACTTAGTAAGCTACTTTCCTTTATGTTGTATCTTATCTGTACTTTGTGTACATTGTATTGTGAAAAAAAAGAAGAAACTAGCAAGGAAACATTTTAGCCTCCATCTCTCCTCTTGTGTTCTTGAGTGAGCTTTCTCTTGTTTGTATGGTGTGTGTTTTGTGCAGCAACTCAAACAAGTTCTCCCACCACACAATTCGTAACATGGTATTAGAGCAGTGCCACTGAGAGAGGCTAGTTTTGAAGGCTAAAGTGAGGATTCGAGTAACTAAGCAATGGGTAAGAAGCTCTCCCATTCTTCCACTCTTTCTCTTGGATAGTGTGTATGGAGGCACATGAAGTAGGGTAGAGTAAAAATCTCATATTGCTATGAGATTTGATGTGTGAGCAAAGCAATGTATATTCTACATATAAGCCCTGATAGAATGAATACAAAAATGGGTGTTTGTTTGTTATGCATCATATGATGAATATTGTTATAGGAAGGGGGATGCATGATGATGCATGGTGTGTTGATTTAGGTACATCTAATCATATGACCAATCATATTGAATGGTTTGGAGAGATGTAAGATTTACAAAATCTAGATTAACTATAGATGGGTGATGATTCATGCCACCCAATTTCACACATTAGAAAAGTTTTTTTTAAACATAAAGAGTATGTTAAATATATTACATGTGTCATGATCACAACAAAGAATTTAGAGTCTATTGGCCAAATGGTAGAGTAAGGGTTGTGGGTTTGATTTAATATAAAAGATTACTTTGTAGAAGATTTTAATGATAAGTGCATGTTGGTCATAAAAAGAAGTAGAGTTGGTCGCATGTTTATCTTAAATGCTAGAATTCCTATTATAAATGTTGCTATATGTATGCTAGAGGCAAAGGAGTCATTGCAAACATTGAAATATGGCATAAATGCATTGGATATGTAAATGTGTAAAGGCTAAAATTAATGCAGTCCAAAGGGTTGGTTAAAGGGTTGCTTGCTTTTAGAGTTGCAAAATTCTATAAAGTGTGTGAAGCATGTTAATTTGGTAAGCAGGTAAGACAACCAATTTTACATAATAGAGATGTGAGCAAGAATATACTTGATGTTATGCAGATAGATGTTTGGGAGCCTACACAAAACATATCTTTTGGTGATAGCAAATGTTTTGTCATGTTTATTGATTATTATTCAAGAAAGCTATAGATATATTTCATGAAGAAAAAGAGTGATATATTTGAGCACTTCAAAACTTTCAAAGTTGTTATTGAAATAGAAGCACACTTAAAAGTTAAGTGTTTGAGATCAGATGGAGGGGGAGAGTACTTCTCTAATGAGTTCAATGACTTTTTGAGATCTCATGGAATATAGAGACAATTTACTTGTAGGCATGCCCCACAGGAAAACGAGGTTGTAGAAAGAAACAATAGGCATATTGCAAAAGTTTCATGAGTATTGATGGTTGAAAAGAATATGCCAAAATATTTTTGGTCTAAAGTTATTCGTACTGTTGTCTAAATTATGAATAGAACTCCCACAGTTACAGCTCATGTAACGGCACATGAAGAATACTTTACAAGTAAGAAGCCCAATGTGTCACACTTGAAAGTGTTTGGTTGTATTGCATACGTTCATGTGCCAGATGAGCTCTAAAAGAAGCTTGATCCAAAAAGACTGAAAAATGTATTTTTATTGGATATTATTTAGAGTATAAAGGTTATCATTTCTATAACCTTGTCATAGGTGAGTTGAGAGTGAGCAAGGATATTATTTTTGATGAGGTGAACAGTTGGTATGCATCTAATAGTGATGCATTGGATGATGATGATGATGATGACGGTTATATGCCAAAAGAAAAGCAAGAATCATGGAGCCTTAGTGGACCAAATATCATTCGGTACTACATCTACAGTTAGCTCTTGGTCTCAGAGACTAAGGAGAAATCCCACATCTTTAGGTGTGTTTACAAGTATTTTGGGTAAAGACAAAGAAAAGAAGAAAGTGTCAAATGGTAATGATGCATCTGCTAATCATCTAGGGTTTGATGGAGTTTCCAGTGATTTAGAGAGTTCAGATGATGAGCTTGGTATTCCTTCAGTCAAGACACAAGGTGTATAGAGAGCATATCACAATGTAAAGGCCCAACTAAGTGATCCAATGGTATGCAAGTCTAGCAAAGTCAGATATGCTACTAAAAGATTTGGTTTTGAAGGTTATACAATTCACCATTATATTTGTATGGTAAATGTGATTGAGAATATTGAGCCCACTTATTTTAAGAATACTATTGATCATGCTCATTAGGATGTTGCAATGGATAAGGAGATGGATGTAGTAGAGGCTAATAAGACTTGTGATCTAGTACCATTGCCTAAGAGCAAGGAAGCTATTGGCTATAAGTGGGTCTATAAAATTAAGCATAATACCTATGGTTATATTAGTAGGTATAAGGCGAGGTTGGTTACAAAAGGCTATGCTCAAACATATAGCATAAATTATGAAGAGACATTTAGTCTAGTTGCTAGGATGGCAATTGTTAGATGTGTGATTACTCTGGCAGCAACCAAAGGTTGGAGTTTGCAACAAATGAATGTAAAGAACACCTTCTTGCATGGTGAACTGCAAGAAGAGATGTATATGGAGTAGGCAATAGGTTATGAGGATTTAGAGCATCCACATATATGTGCAAGTTAAAGAAGGCGCTCTATGGGTTGGAGCAATAACCTAGAGCATGGTTTGACAAGATTAGAGAGTATCTTTTCAATATTGGATTTTATGTTTTTTATGTTAATCACTCACTTTATGGAAAAAAGGGAGATATAGATTTGGTTATCATAGTCATCTATGTGGATGACTTGATCATTACCTATTGACAGTGACAATGGGATTGTAGAAGTCAAGAACTATTTGAAGAAGAAGTTTAAGATAAAAAATTTGGGTGAGCTAAGGTACTTTCTTAGTATTGAGGTGATCAGTTTTTGGGAATAAAGGGCAATGTACTTGACCACTATTCCTGCCTGCTTGGCATTGTACTCTATGTACTATATACCTATCTAGAAAACCAAAAGAGGGACACTATTGTACCCACACACTGTGTCATTCTCTCTCTCTCTCTCTCTCTCTCTCTCTCTCTCTCTCTCTTGCATAGCATCCACCATTGAAGCTCCATTCTCTCTTTGATCTGTGCACTTCAAACTTGTATCAGAGCTCTGGATTTGGAAGCACAAGCTTGCACAATAGGGAAGCAGTAGTCGGCTTGAAAGCTTGCAACTTTAGCAGCTACTCTTCATTGAGGTTTGTCTTGATCTCATTTGCTTTAGCATCTATTAGGGCATCTCTAAACCTCATCAGGGTAGAGTTGGGGCATTATTGAGTGTGTCTTGAGCTCTTTTGGAAGAGCACTTCAAGCTGGAAAGCAGGACAACCATGTCTCTTTGCTTCTTGTGATGAAGCATAAGCATTATCATTGCCTTTGAGCCTCAAGAGGGAGCTTGGGAGGGTCATTTGCGATCCCCCCCCACCCAATAGCATTGAGTCATTGTAGCCTTCTAGCCCTCCCAACTAGCCAGGTGCCATCATGTCAGTAGCCATGAGTCTGTCTTAGTTCTAGATAGATTGACCACAAGTCACTATTTTTCTCATAAATTGAGCTAGAAAACTCAGATTCAAAAACTTTTTTTTAATGAAAATGAAGCTCTCTTCGAGATCTACAATTTGTAGAAGATCTTTTGAGCTGATTTGGAGTGTAGGCATATCTAAAACTGAATACACAAAGGTTGTTTTGTGAGGACAGTGTATTACAAATCTTGGTTGCAACAAGTAGATCAACCCACTATCTTGATCATCTCCTTCATCATTGGCAACTCTAGGACCATTGTATACTTGAGAGCTCACTCTTGATCTTGGCATTTGATTCAAGCTTGGCATTGGCATTGGGAGTGTTTTACTCAGTTTCTTGGACTGTTCATAATAGTTTACAAGGCAGCATTGATAGTTCATGTATATACTTGAATAGTATTGAATGTTTGATGCTTATATATGCTTGAATAGTATTGGTTGTTTGATGCTTATATATGCCCAAATGGATGCCTACTTGTCATGGATGTTATGCCTACAATTTGGTATTGATTTGGACCTGACTTTGGCACTATCATTTCTCACTTTGATAGTGGATTCACTATTGTAATATCAAGGGATGTGTCAATGAATGACATGCCTATTGGTTGCAAGCACTATTGTGGGTACTCAAAATGATGTCTAGATGCTTATCTTGGATGTCATATACATGGGAATAATTTTGGGGATGCTTTGAGCTTGGTTTTGAGCTTGGGACATTTTGTCTTGGCTGGAAAATTACCATTTGCAAGTATCATAACATAGAGGATATTTTGGACACTTGGATGGTTCCCATTGAGGTCCTTATGTACTGATTTGGTATTGATATTGTCGACATATGCTTGGACATTGGGTGCACATGCTTTATGCCTCATTTTTAGACTGAAATAGATCAATCTATGCAGGCATTTTGGTGATGTTTACAATGAACAATAGATCTTGCTGGTTAGTTTGCATCTCTTCTTGGTCACTTGTTTTTTGACAGATTTGGCTTGTCTTCTTGTCATTTGAGCTACGATTATGACTGGCACAACAGTGACAGTAGTCATCTTATGCACATCAAGAAGATTGAAGGGGCACATAACTTTGCAATTTGGCAAAAGCACTGCTATAATGTCTTGGTGCAAAAGAAACAGGTGAAGCCTATCAAGTTGAAAGGAGCACAACCAACAGACATAGAGCAAGAGGATTGGGATGAGCTAAATGAGTTAGCTCATTCAACCATTAAGCTTTCACTTTCTGATGCTTTGTTGTTCAACATAGAAGGGCTCAATTTTTCCTATGCCATTTGGAAGCAATTGGAGGAATTGTATGCTCAGAAGAATGTTGCAAGTAAAGTCTATTGGTTGAAGAAATTGATGGGTTTATGCATGAAGGAGGGGACAACGATGTCTGTACACCTCAGTGAGTTTAATTCCATTTTCATTCAATTGGTTGCCTCGATGTTCAATAGCGATGATGAGTTCAAGGCTACTTTTCTGATATGTACTCTACCTAAAGGTTGAGATACTTTCAAGATAGCCATGAGCAACTCGAATGCTATGCTGCTATACTCTAATGTAAAGAGTTCTCTGCTTATGGAAGAAATCAATTGGCATAACAATGCATCTAACAAGTCGTCCAATGCTTTGCATACTAGAGGCAGGTCTGTAGAGGGGGAAATTTGGAAGCAAAGGACGTAGTAAATCTCATGGGAAAGATTAGTGCCACTATTGTGGCAAGAAATGACACTTTAAGCGGGAATGCTTTAAGTGAAAGAAAGAGAAAGGAAAGAGCAAGAAGATTGATGATAGCAAACATGAGAAGAAGGACAGTTAGCCAACTATAAGAAGAGCAGTGTTAATATTGAAGAAGTGAATGTAGTCTTAGCGCCATGAGAGCGACAGTGGTCATGATGTACTCCTTGTCTCTTCTTGCTTCAGTCCACATGTCTTGGTAGCAGATACAGATGATGACATGCATACATGGATCTTGGATTCAGGTGCCTCATTTCATGTCACTCCTCATCGTGCGAGTGGTTCTTAGAGTACACTGGGGGTAGACATGGTGTTGTCCACTTGGGGGACAACTATGCATGTGATATTGCACGCATTGGTAGAGTGCATCTGCAGTTTTAGCATGGATCTATCTTTACTCTTCAAAATGTATGGCATGTACCCTAGCTCAAGAAGAACTTGATTAGTATTGGGCAGTTAGATGATGATGGTTTTCATACTACCTTTGGTGATGGGAAATGGAAGACCTGTAAGGGATCTAAGGTTATTGCCAGAGACTTAAAGAGTAATACTATGTATCCGCTACATGTACCTAGTGTGCGTGACAATGTTGTTGTCGTGACCAAATAGCCAAGTGTTTCCTTTTGTTGGGATGACCGGTTGGGACACGAGTCAGTGACTGGAATGAAAGTACTTACTTGTTTAGATTATTTGCCTTGTCTTTGATATACTGATTTTGAGCACTGTGATCATTGTGTTTATGGTAAACATGCACAGACTTCACGCAAAAAGTCTCTTTCATTGAAATCTTTGCCTTTAGAGTTAATACATTCAGATGTATGTCAGATGACGGGGTTATCTCTAGGGGGAAAGAAATAATGTGTCACCTTTGTCAATGATGCTACATGGAAAATTTGGGTGTACTCTATTGGTAGGCATGCAAAGAGGCCTTATGGTTGTCACCTTTGATTGCTGAGCTTGGTATTACCAAGGTTCCTATCCTCCATACTGTGATAGTCAGAGTGCTATCATGCTAGCACGGAACCTTGTCTTTCATGAAAAGACAAAGCACATATAGGTGAAGTATCATTTCATTAGGGAGGTACTTGACAACAAAAGCATTGAGCCGGTCAAGGTGCACACTGATGATAACCTTGTAGACCTTCTCATCATGAAGGGTCTTCCAGTAGAGCTATTTGCCCCCATCATCGATAGATGATTGGGATTGGATAGGTATAGTCTTTTAAACTTTGAGACTTAGTTGATTCTTTTTCCTCTACCTTTGGGAACATTGCCTTTAGGGGGAGGTTGTTGGGAATAAAGGGCAATGTACCTGACCATTGTTCTTGCCCACCCCTGGCATTATACTCTATGTACTATATACTTATCCAAAAAACCAAAAGAGGGACATTGTTGTACCCACACAATGTGTCATTCTCTCTCTCTCTCTCTCTCTCTCTCTCTCTCTCTCTCTCTCTCTCTCTCTCTCTCTCTCTCTCTCTCTCTCTCTCTCTCTCTCTCGTGCATAGCATCCACCATTGAAGCTCCGTTCTCTCTTCGATACTGCGTACTTCAATCAGATGTGATGATGGTATATGGCCATCCCAAAGGTAGTATGGCTTGATTATTTTGCCCAAGGATGGTGTGACACATGCAAGCCTCTTTCAGGGCCATTGGAGTAAATGTGAAGTTGAGTGTTGATGTTTGGAATGAGATAGAAGATCCTACTATGTTCAAGAGGATAGTAGGAAGTTTGATTTACATGACTATCACAAGGCTAGATGCTGTTGGCCTTGTTAATTAGTTTATGCAAATGCCTAGAAAGACTCATTTGGATGAATTTAAATACATATTGAGATATGTGAAGTCCACTTTACATTATGGACTTCTTTATGAGGTAGGTAAGGGTATATATGTATTTGGATACACAAATGTAGATTGGGTTGCTGACAGAAGATCTACTAGTGGATTTGTGTTTTCCCTTGGTAGTATAGTAGTTAAGTGGAGTAGCAAAAAGTAACTTATAATTTCTTTCTTGAATACAAAGGAGGTTGAGTATAGAGGTGTTACTATGGCAGCATATGAGGTGGTATGGTTACAAAGCTATTGGGTCATTTAGATATGCAGGGAGATGGTCCAGTTGTCATTCATTGTGACAACATGAGCAACATACAACTAGCTAGGAACCTAGTGTTCCATGCTAGGATAAAACACATTGAGATGCATTACCACTTTGTGTGAGAGAAGGTACTTGCAGGTGAGATTGACTTGGTGTCAAAAGACAACGTACCAGTGAGATAGTAGGGTTTGTGTGGAGGAACATGGAGTGAACTTAGAAAACACTAAGAAGAGGAGAGAAGAGAGAAGAAAATCTAAAGAATTGTATGATGAAGATCTAAATTATGGAGTAAATGTGATACAAGGGAACAAGGGTGCCATAGCACAAGGAAGATGATGAAGATAGCCATGAACCACGAACCACAATGTCCTCTTGAAGGGGTGTGAAGGCAGTGGAGAGGTTAGAGAGAAGAGGTAAGAGACTAAATGAATCAGCCGTAAGGAATGAATGAGAGAGTGGCCTGTAAATAGGCATAGTCAGTCTAGGGTGGTGCTCCTTTTTTGGGGCTACAAACCCTAAACACAAAACATAGAAATGGAAAAATGCAAATTGCGGGTGAAGGGTTTCTCAACACCTCCTCTCAAGCCTAAAAAGGGGAACAAAAAAAGAGTGAGGTGGAGATGCAATGCTACATGAAGAAGAATGCTCATGTAGCAAGTGCCACTTGGACAATGTCCCTCATGGGGAATTTGTTCACTTACCCAAGCACCCTAGTACAAAGATGATGAAAACATGAAATGCATAGGAGGAATTTCAAACTTTGTGTGATGTAGAGAACCATAAGGATATGCTTGTACTTGACCTCAAGAGGTGGCTCCATGCTGACCAAGGGATGAAGAAGATCCACCCCCTGTAATGTGAGAATACCACCTGAAAGGAGACCTTTGAAGATAATCAAGAGACTGGATGAGCTGTAGAACCCGAAACACAACCTCAAGAGAGAAGCCACTAGCTCTGTGACTCCTTGTTGGAAGGAGTACGAAGGTCTAGTCACCAAGTCGCTATTGTATCTAAGTAGGTCCTCTAAATCCTCGGTATGAGTAGAGAAAATGACTGCTCAAAGAAGAGCCACTCCTTGAAAGTGAAAGGTGGTGGTGTGTGAAGAAATTCATGGCACATAGGGTCCCTCTTTGAATTGGAAGGAGTAAAATTAGGAGCCCCCTCTAAAGTCGAAGAAGAATTGGAAGCCCCCTTTGAGGGCAAAGTATGAAAATCCCCCTCAGAATCTCAATTTGAGAGAGAAAGGGAATCCAACCACTCATGGCTCATGGACTACGAAGCATTTGATGACAAAGGAAGTGCCATCAATTATGTTAAAGAAGGTATTTGGGGCATAGAAGAAGAAGCCAAAAAGCACCCAGAAGTGGCCTCTCGAAACTGAGTGGAAGAGGGAGGGGAAGAAGGAGGCTCAAGATGAGCCAAGGGTGGGGAACAATCGCAGCCTCTCAAAAGAGTGAACTGTGGAGGAGATGTGGGCTGTGGAAGCCATTGTATGAGAAAGTGGGTGGGGGAAACCTTTGCGTAATGGGATGGTCTCCAGGAGGGCTTATTGCCTTGTAAGGTCTTAGAGCCGCCGTGTGCTCAAAAGGACTTAGTGCATGTTGATTGTGGCTTATTGCCTTGAGCATAATACTTTGATAGCCAATGTAGAACAATCTTTGTGGCCTAGAAAAGAGAGATGGCACAGTAAGTGTCAGATGGAAGACGCATATACTGCGAGGGGGATGGGGAGCAAAGGTCAAAGTCGGTAAGCATCGGTGGCGTGTTCGATGATGCCACAATAGGAGCACCCAATAGATTCGTCATCTGTTGGTAAAGAAGCCATGGGTATCAGTGTGCCTTACTAAAGAAGGAAGAGGCCATCCATGAACCATGAACTGCAATGTCCGCCTGAAGGGGTGTGAGGGCAGTGCAAAGCACGAACTGTAATGTCCGCCTTAAGGGGTGGGAGGGTAGTGGAAGAGCTAGAAGTGAATTGCCAATGGGAGGAGGATACTACTAGTAGTAAGAGGTTGCAATTAGTAGAAAAACACAAGGTACAACAGTATGGTGGAGTTGTCAGGTTGTAGAGAATAGCCGCCAGCAGATTGGTTGAGCCTCCAAGTTGAAGATAATAGCCCCCATGAGTAGTAGGGAGGAGCCCCCAACAATTTGACTGAGTTTCCAATAGTAGAGAATAGCTACCACCAATAATCTAGTTGAGCTACCAGCAGAGTAGGGAGGAGCCACCAGTAGTAGGGAGGAGCCGCTAGTAGTTTGGCTAAGTTGCCAATAGAGCCACCAATAGCAAAGAGGAGCTACCAATAGTTTGGTTGAATTGCCAACAATAGAGGTCAGTCGCCAGCAGTAGGAAACATGTGCTAGAATACCAGCAGGTATAGTAGAAGAGCTGCCAATAGTAAACACAACAAAGGGGAGGTGGAGGCAGCAATAGTAGCCCTTAACACAAGCTAGAAAACATCAAATGCAGGAGGGAGTAGCTACCGGTTAGGGTTTTGATGCAACAAAAGAAGAAGATAATTGGATGCCGAACCAGCCACCAGTCTTTGCCTTCATTAGAGTCGAGGATATTTGCCACTATTTGAGCAGATCCAGCTTTGATACCATGCCAAAAGACGACATACCAGCGAGATAGTAGGGTTTGCGAGGAGGAACACAGAGTGAACTCAACAAACACTGAGAAGAGAAGAGAAGAGAGAAGAAAATCTAATGAATGAAATGATGAAGATCTGAATAATGGAGTGAATGTGATATAAGGGAACAAGGGTGCCGTAGCACAAGGAAGATGATGAAGTCAGCAATGAACCACGAACCACAATGTCCTCCTAAAGGGGTGTGAGGGCAGTGGAGATGCTGGAGAGAAGAGGTGACAGACTGAATGAATTAGCCATAAGGAATGAATGAGAGAGTGGCCTATAAATAGGCATAGTCAATCTAGGGTGGTGCCCCTTTTTGGGGCTACAAACCCTAAATGCAAAACATAGAAATGCAAAAACGCAAATTGCGGGTGAAGGGTTTCTCAACACTTGGTATATGTCAATACACAAGATTTAGATAATTGACATTTTCACAGAGGCATTAGGTGTAGAAAAGCTTACATTTTTTCAAAGCTTACTTGAAGTTGCAGAGATACAGTTGAGCTTGAGGAGGAGTGTTGAGATAGCGAGCTCAACACGTATGGACATTGATGATGGACCATTTAATTAGATGGGTCCACATGTCTACACTTAGCATGCCAATGTTCATTATGATCCTCACATGGCCATTGACTTATCACTTAGATAAGATTCCCACAAGTAATCTTTCATGCAGAATCACCAAAAGATACAAAATACCCTGCATCATCCAACTATCTAGTAGAAAGTAGGATTTTGGTCAAAGTAAAAACACGACATAAATCATGCAAAATAAAAGTGATGCTTGAAGTAAACTATAGTCTAACATCACCAATGCCAATAATATCCAATACCAAGTCATTTCCTAGTCTCACAGAACCTATCATAGAGCGATATGAATGAAACCAATCCTTGTATGGGGTAACGTGAAAAGAAGCCCTTGAATCAAGTGGCCAATGCTGAGAAAAAGTGGATGAGACATTAGCCAAGTGACTAGCATCAAGAGAAGAAGCTGCCAAGATGTAATCATCATCAGACTCAAGCTCTGAGGCATTTATCTCTGCAATTTTCACATTGGACTTACTAGGAATAATTCTACAATCATCAAGCTTATGCTACACTTTACCCTTGTCTTTGTCCTTATGCTTATCATCACACGCCTTATGGCATTATGGCCTAATATGACCTTGCTTCCCACAATAATGACATATAAGAGAGGCCTTATGACCACGAGACTTACTGCTGTGAGATTGCACAAAAGATTGAGACCTTTGTGAGTCTCTACCACAATAGTCATTACTACTCTTACCATCATGTCTATCCCTAATAGTCAATGCATGAGAAGTACGAGATGCATCCACATTCTTTTTGTTTATCTCCTCTATGAGTAAGGAACCCTTAACATCTTGGAGTTTCAAACTATCCTTAGGCATATTAGCACACATGGCAATGCGAAAAGTGTTCCATGACTCTGAAAGTGTCACAACAAAGAACAAAGGAGGAAGATTATCCTTAAACTCAATGCCTTGTGAATTCAGTTGGCTGAAAATTGAGTGAAACTCATTTAAATATATAGACAAACAAGTCCCTTCCTTCATGCAAAGGTCCATGAGATATTTCAACCAATATATCTGTGAAGTAGGACTTTGCTTATCATGACGATTATATATCTTCTTCAATAATGGCCAAGCATTATCCTCAGGTGCTGCAACATTGAAATAAACCTATTTAGACAATGATAATATAAGAGTGGATTTACATGGCTCGTCCCACTCATCCTAAGTATCTTATTCAATGCCTTTGGGATTTTCACTCTTGGTTTTCTAAGGCCTAACCTACTTCTTTTAAACCAGTACTTGCCATATCTGCATCTTTCAATAGGTGACTTTTGTGTCATCAATCTTAATAGCACTCAGAAAGGTTCAACTAAACCATGGAAAGCTCCTCAATAAGCTAGGAGCAAGTTGGAAAAAGCTGGAAGAAGGGAAGATTCAATACATACTTGGGAGAAAGAAACAATGGTTCCCATGAAAACTTGAGCTGAAGCTTTGAATATGGGCTGAAGAAAAGGATAAAGAAGGTCCTAAAATGGTTGGCTCTAATACCAGTTGAAAGATAGAGCTTGAGTGAAAGCACATAAGTGGAAGCAAGAACAAAGCAGAGCTATGGCGGATGGAGTAAGAGAGCAAGAGAGAGAGAGAGACACCATATGTGGGAGCTCCCATAGTCATATTGTGTGACTAGCCTTCCCTTATTTAGTAGTCACGGAAAGAATAAGGAATCAAGTGACAGTGATGGGTGCCTACCACTTGTAGTGTATAGGTGTGCGAAGTAAATACGGGGTGGCATAGGCACAAGCATCTTTACCCCCAACAAAGATATGGATAGTGAAGGACATCTGCCTGTTGATTGGAGTAACTAGAGACACAGAGAGCTAGCTTATCTACTTTAAGAATAAAATATCTCCATTTTGGCTAAAGTTTTCACACATCTCCCAGTTTGTTGGTGAGATAATCTTATTAGCTTTTGTTATTGGGGATTCTATAGGGCTACCTCAAAAGTTGACTTATCTTGTTATCTTAGCCACCTATTAGCCATACTTTCTCTACCTTTTATGAGTTTTTGCAATGTACTAAGTAGCAAGGATTTCTAAAATTTAATTTTTTTATATACATTGAAGTCAAAATCTATAGTCAATTTAATCTTTATCTTTTTTATCTTTTCTTGATACCATTGTAAGGTCTCATTTGGTTATCCCTCTCTGCTTCTAGTCCTTGTAAGTCAACCAGGTGATTTAGTACTGTTTGTGTAGAAGATGGTAGAAATTGTAGCATTCTTTCATAATTCTCTTGAGCATCAATGCCAAATTTATTGCTCATGAAAACTCATGAAATTCTACCTCAATTTCCTCCTCATATTCATCAAAATTTATTGGATCCTTGTAGTCTAAAAACGATGACATAATGTCAAGTTTTTCTAATACAAAAAAGTTGTTTCTGCTGTAAATTGAAGCTACAAACTACTTGGTTTGGAAGAATTAAAATGCACCAGGACAATGTCTCACACCTCTTAATCATTGTAGCCATAGTTGCACAAGTAGTCCATCATTGTGGACCTTATTATATTAAGAGTAAAAAATGTAAGTTCTCTGCCATTGTCAAGTTTTTCTAGGAAACTTATCCAAATTGAGCTTTTTATGCTTTCACATCCTCTATTTTGTTGAAATATATCGTGCACATTACCACTGACAGAGCTTGTGTTGCAAATAAAATGCATGTTTGTAGGCTATTGCATGAATTTTAAATTGGTTCTCCCAATTAAGGGAGCATGTCAAGTATGTGGCCAATTGTCATAAAACTTCCACACATGCTCTATTAACTTCTTCTTCTACCTCATTACCTATTGCAGTTAGACTTGTTCCAACCTTGTGAAGGTTGCCTTCATTTGAGCTTGAGTATGATGAGCATATGAAATTATTTAGTGAGAGCTCTTGTCCTTGCTTTCTCTTACTCTAATTGCACTATGAAATTGTAATATATGTTTATGTAGAGTTATCATCTTCCCTTAAAGTTTCAACTTCTTGCAATTTTACTTTTAGCTCTTTCATTTCCTTACCATTCTCTCAATCTAGGCATGTAAATCATGAAGTTGAGCTAAGAATTTCGGGAACTCCTTATGAGTGATTCTTTCCTCCTCATACTTCCTTTGCATCTCTAGCCACATTTGGATAACTTATTCCCTGTCATGCTTTAGTTCCTCATGTTGATGTCTCAATATGCTAATATTTCCTAAATTACCTAGGATATTCCTTGCGTGTTCCTATGATCTAGTCATAGAATTCACAAGACATTGCATTTCTTTATAGGAAGTCACTATGACATCTTTGAACTCGTTACCTTTCTCCAACTCAGTGATATTTGTCTACATTAATTAGAGAGTGGCCATAAGTATTTGGAAATATCCAAGGTCAAATCCTCTATAACTTTCTCTTTCCCTTTGTTGAAGCTCCTTGCTCTCTTAGCAAGTTATTCCTCAACTCTTGATGGAATGGATGCTTCTCTTTTCCTCATTTCCTCTTCATACGATTCCCGCAAAAGCTAGTGGCCATGTCCTCCTCCTTTTGGAAAGCTTCCATTATGAGTTGAAATTCCTTTATAAACTCTTGAATGGCTTCCTAGAGTTCTTGATCTGGCACTTTTCCTTTGTATTGCCTTTCTAGTTCTTTTTCTTATGTGTCCTTAGAGTTGGGCTCATATTCCTCTCTTAGTCTCTTGTTTGTTTTTTAACTAGAGTAGTCCCCTTCTTGGGCTAAGTGTGACCATTCATGCTAATGGTTCTAGTGAAATTATGTGCCCATGAGACTAAGTTGGATTGGCTAGGTGTACTATGTCTTCAATTGTAGCAATGGCATGTCTTGAAAGTCCTAGAGCCATCATGATGACCGTTGATAGTGCACTGCCATAATTGGTGATAATTATTTAGATTGAATATATGTAAGCTTCTCCATAGAAGCCTTTCCAAGAGCGTGATGCCTTGGATATTAGGGAGTCATAAATCGATTCAATCCATAACTCATTCAAATCTTGTTAAACAATCTCACTAAAAAGTATGTTCTCCATAAGAGTCTTGGTGATTTTGATTGCACAGGTTATGTCGATCCTTGTAGAGGCCTTAAGCTTATTCTACTAGCTTTCAAGTCAGTGCTACTTTCCCAAGTCTTTATTTATTTCCTACTCAATAGCCCATCAAACTTGTCCTAGTCTTAGGATTAAGGATGAAGAGACTAGCATTCAAGAATTCCATATCCATAACAACATTAGTTCCATAAGTGAGACAAAAAAGTGTTTGGCTAGTAGAGGTCTTGTAAGCTATCCAATAAGCCCATAAGGCTACCATGAGTTTGTTATCCTAATCTAAGTGAGAAGTAGAGATAATTTTAGTCATAATGCATGCCTGCCTTGCTGAAAAAGCATGTAGCAAGGCTTGGTTTGATAGACATACAACAGTGATCCTTTGACAAAGGGGACCTGGTGCTCTTGTATTCTCTTAAAGGCCATAAGCAAAAATTGAAACTTTGAGGCATGGGACCATATCACATCCATGAAACTAGCAAGACATGCAATGTTGAGCTTGAGACCCTGGAGGGTTTTCTCTCAAATACACAACCAGTAATGGCAAAACATATTGACTACATAGAATATCTCTAAGCCTTCCCTCTTAGTAGTAGAAGCCATGATATTTTTACATGGTATCAAAGCCCAAGGGGCTTTAAGGAGTGTCAAAGCCCAAGGGTCTCTAAGGAGTGAAGAGTATGTGAGAGACAAGGGCTTCAATAGGAAAGAGGAGCAATCAATATCCATAAGTAGTTGTGGTGCATTAGGTAGCGGTACTAGTATACCAATAATCCAAACATTGATGATTCATCCATTGATCTTTAGGAAAGGCAAGTTAGATGCTATTGATTACACTTTGTGGATGCATAAAATTATAATTGTCCCTGATTCTTATAAGCTTCTAGAGACGGTACTAACCTAGAACCACAATCTACCCCTAACTTGAAAAATTTTAGTATAATGATTCCTCCAAATAATGATTATCTACAACCTTGGAAATAAAGAAATGTAGATGCATTTTATGCCTTGGTTATAAATTGTTCTACTAGTGTTTTGACCTTGATTAAGTATATAACCAAGGAATTAGAGGCTTGGAATATACTAAAGAGTAGTAGAAATGAATAACAACCAAGAATCTAGAATTGGGTAAATCTTCTAATAACATAAAATTTTATTGAAGGAGAGATGATAGAAGCATTCATTACTCGGATCAAGAATTTGTATAGTCAAATGGCTAGCATTGGGATATAAAGGACTAGTGCTCGGATGTGTCTTTGGGTTTTTCCACTAAAGTTTGATGTATTGGTAACTACCCTTAACACTTAGGTAAGACCTTAAAATTTGATCTTCAAGGAATTGTGTATACTAGTAATGAAGAGGGAGTTGCAGCTTAAAGCTCGAGAAGGAAGCAATAGTGTAGGTGCTACATTCTCCACTAATCCAAAAGGAAAATGTGATTCCTCCACCAAAAGTGATGGTGACAAAAGAAAGAAGGATGGTAAGAAAAAGTTTCAGGGAGAATGTTTCTATTATAAGAATAAAGGACATACAATTGTAAATTGTTGTGTCAAGAAGATGAATGAAGATAATGGTACCCTAAAAAGTAAAGGAAAGAGTCAGCCAATATGGTACTGAAGCAAGCTAGAGTTACTCATGGCCATCATTAAGAAAGTGTGTTCCTTGGCATAAGAAGTCTCTATCATTGACTCATGGGTATTGGATAGTGGCGCCTTCCATCACATGACCAACAATAAATGTCTATATAGTTACATGCATCCTCTATAAGAATCCATCACAGTGACATTTGGAAATGATGCAAAATACCCTGCTTAGGATACATGTAATCCCCTTTGTGTTGCAAAAAAATGTTATATGCTAACGTGATTAAGAAAAATTTGGTTATCGATTTCTTCCATAATGGATCTTGGCCATGAAATGAGGTTTATCAACATAGGTGTAAATTCTCAACACTACTAGCAAAGTTCTTGTCAAAAGAGAAAGAAGAAACAAATTTATGAGCTAACTACTCTTATAGATGCTAGTGGTGTGGGAACAAGTGAACATATGATATGAAATATTTGGTCACATTAGATTTGCAATATTAAAGAATATACATAAGCAAGGTATAGTTTTTGATATACTTGCAATGATTGAAATGAAGGAACCATGTGAAGCTTGTATGATAGGTAACAAATAGAGAGAGTCATTTCCATAAGAAAGCAAGAACAAAGAAAAATATCTTCTAGAGTTAGTCAAATAGTCTATTATAAACCTGTCTCAATAGTTATCCCTATACTTAAGGAGGAGGAAACATCATCTTTGGATGATGAGAGAATGTTCACTAATCTGTAAGCACACCACTAGAAAAGCCATTGCCACTATGGGTAAAGAAGCTCTATGATCAAACTAATCCTATTTCTAGAATTGTTGAGGAAAAGTTAGATGGACCAAGGAGAAGTAGCTCTATGATTGAAAAAATCCAATGCTTACAACTCCTAAGGAAAGGGAAAAATGGATCAAGGAGATATTAGAGAACAGAGGAGCAAAGAAAGGCTTTAACTCACATAGTTAATATGGCCTTGATTGACTAAGACTATGACAGAAGTAAAGGAGTCAATTGACTTGGAAGAAGCACTTGTAGATCCAGCATGGAGAGTAGCTATGCAAGTTGGGTCTGATATTATCATGAACAATGATCCTTGGGAGCTACTGGAATACCTAGAAAAGAGAAGGGTTATTGGCACCAAGTGGACCTAGAAGGTGTTAAAGTATAAGGTTGATGGTAGTCTAGAAAAGTATGAAGCCCAACTAGTTACATAGGGATTTTCATAGGTTGAAGGTTCTAATTTTCAAGAACCATTCACTCCAACTACATAAATGACCACTATTTTCACAATACTTATAGTGACTACTTAGAAGAAGTGGTCAGTTTTAAATGGATGAAAAATTAGTATTCTTGAATGGTAACCTTAAGCACGAGGTGTATGTGGCTTAACCACCAACATTTGAGGCCCTCCATTCTTAAAGAAACGTTTCTAAGCTAAGAAAGGCATTGTATGGGCTAAAATAAGCTCCTAGAGCATGGCATCAATGCATAGATAAGTTCTTTTAAGCTTAAATATCAATAGATATGCCTCGATGCTAATTTTTATATTTATAGTATATTTACAAGGATGGTGAAAAGCCTATAATGATTGTTCTATACTTGGAGAACCTTCTTATTATAAGTGATTATGAAGATATGATGCATCGGACTCAAAAAGCTTTGAGCTCTAAGTTTGGAATGATAGACTTGGGCTGACTACACTATTGTTTAGGGATTTAAGTGCTACCAAGAGGCATGAAAAATCTTCGTCTCTTAGAATAAGTATGCATGGGAGATGTTGAAAGCATTTGGTATGACTAAGTGTACAAAGATAGCACTAGTGGACATTGAAAAGGATAAGAGGTTTATTAGTAGTCTCATCTACTTGTGCAATACCAAGCCTCCAAACATTAGTTCTGTTGCTGGTACTTTGATAAGATTCTCAAACAAACCACATCAAAGTCATCGAAAAGTTGGGATATGGGTGCTTTGATACTTCAAGGAAACTCTTGAGACTATGTATCACATACAATTTTGAAAGTTCTCTTTCGGGGAATTGTGACTCAAACTAGATAGGGATAGTGATTCTAGGAATTTAGCTTTTAGATATTATTTCTCTTTGGGTTCAAGAATCTTATCATAGATGAATAAGAAGCTACCAAAAATGACATTGACTTCTACTAAAGTACAATACAAGGAAGTTTGTCTTGCTACATGTAAAATAGTATGGTTAAGGTGAACTCTATGGTATATAGGAGTATAGGATGAAGAATAAATAGTACTAAGATGTGACAGTCAGAGTTGCATCACCATCGCTAAAAATTGAGTGGTTTATACATGCACCAAACATATTGAGCTCCAACATCATATGTGTGTGATTTGATCAAGGATGGGATAACAGAGTTGGTCTACTATCCAATAGAGCTAAATAGAGCACATATCTTAACCAAAGCTCTTATGAAGGGTTTTCTTTGAGTTTCTCTTCAAAGACTTAGCATTTTTCGAGGATGTAGTTTACTTGTGTGGATATTGAGATGGCATATTAGATATGCTCGATTCTCCATCCTTATAAGGTGCCACTAATGATTCACGGTGCTCAAAGTTGTAAGGGCCCCATTATGAGAAGCCATATGTGAGCACGTTGGATTTTGACTTGCATGTTAGATGAGGTCTATGTGACCGATGGCAAAAAGGTGACCTTTATGGGTCTAGCCTTTGGGTTAGATATAGTAGTTAAGCTAGTATCAACTTGAGGAGACCCCTCCAAAGCCATAATCAATCTATCATTTATCTAGTCAAAGTTCTTCTAGCTCACTTAAAGCTCTTCACCTATCATTTGTCTAGATTGCCATTTGAACTTCATAGTCAAAGTACATTGGTTTGGATAGAGCCATCTTTGTACCAGTTTGTTTGGAATTAAAGAAGTTTGTATTCTTCTCTTATTTGTTGTACGATCTCTATTCCTTGCTCAAATTCTATTCACTTTGCCATGCCATTTTTACATGTTTTATCCACAATTGGCACTTCAAGTGATTCAACAATCAGTGATACTACGGACATTGTTCAAAGAATTTGGTTAAGTGCTCCTCTCAATTTGTATGAACGTATAGATCATCCACAAATGCTTCTAGCAACTTATGTGGCATGTCCTTGAAGAGGGTATACATTAGTCTTTGAAAGGTAGTTGGCAATCCAAATAGCATGATGATATAGGCAAATATCCTCCATTCAGTTGCAAAAGAAGTCTTGTATTTGTCATTCAAGTGAAATTGAAAACCTAACTATATCCAAAGAATCCATCGTGAAAGGTATAAGCTTCCTTGTTGGCCACTATCTCAATCATATGGTCTATTTAACAAAGTGGATAGTGGTCATGTTTGGTTGCTACATCAACCTTCTTGTAATTGATGCATAGTTTTGCCACTCTATCTATATGCTCCATTTTACAGATGAATTTATGGTTTCTACAAATTGTTGAGTTATTCCTTCATATATTGGGCATAGAAAGGATTCATGTGGTGGGGCCTAATAGGTTTTGCATTATGCCACAAAGAGATGTTATGGGTGAGAAATTGAGGTGGCACTTCCTTGAGGTTTTAAAGGTTCTAGGCAAACACATCTCAAAACTCATTAACCAAATGACTACCTTATTCAAACCCTCTGTATAATAAAAATATGTTTAGGAGTTTTCCCATCCCTTGAAAAGTTCACTTTTTAAACCTTTGCAAGCTCTTTTTTAGTAGAATTGTTGGCTTCAAAGGATCTTTCGATGGTCCAACGATGAAAAGGTTTGGATTGATATCATGTGTGTGTTCTTAATAAGTTGGTATGTGACTTATTAACCATAGATAGGTAGTCGGTGGTTAGTCAGTGTGGTCACTTAGACATAGTTCATGTTGTGTATTATTTAGTCAAAGAGCAAGATGAACAATGAAGAACATTGAGAGAAGTTAGGTCTCTATTGCCTCTCTCTCTCTCTCTCTCTCTCTCTCTCTCTCTCTCTCTCTCTCTCTCTCTCTCTCTCTCTCTCTCTCTTTGATTCTTCTAACATGGTATCAAGGCCAGAGAGCTCGACATTGCAATGAGCAGAAACTGGAAAGCTGGAGGTGAAATTGACCTACATCTTTAATTTTAGGACTGGCATTGCATCAGTTGGAAAAGGTATGCATTTATTGTGTGGCTTTATCAAGGCCTATTAAGGCATCAAATGGAGGATTCAATGGCCTGCAATGGAGCTGAGCAAAGTGATCAACATCAATTGAAGAGTAGCAACATGTGTTTTTATCCAATGTGGACAGTGCCAATAGTGGCCTTAAATCTACATGGACAACACATGGAGAAGGTGCATATTCAGGATGACTACATGGAATTTGTGGTTGATGCCATTCATACCTACTATAAAGTAGCATCTGTGCAACATCTTGAGTATTTATGACTGAGTATTTTGGATAATAATTAGCAGCAGAAATCAATTTGGACAAAGGTAAAATGCGCTAGTTTTTCCCTGAACTTTGAAGACCATTTCAACAAGTTAAATGAAGAGGGTATCTTACTAAGATACTAAGGAGCAGTAATGAATGCATCAAAGCATTCCTAGATACTGAGCAACAACAATGAATAAATCAAAGAAGGCTTGAAGGTCACTTAGCTTGGCTTGAAATGTACTTGATGCTCTCTTTGCATTGACAATGATTAATGGCAGCCCATTGTTGATGAATGCCAAACTTGCACAGCATACAATGATTGATAGTGATCATGGAAATTCCTTTGGTTGGTTAAGAATTTGCGGAAGCTATTGAGCTTCATGTACATTGCACAGACATACTACTATCATAATCTTGGAACAATCTTAGTCTTGGTGTTTTGGAGTTCATAGGAGCATGGATTGATGTCTAACCATACATGGATGAGATCACATGGTTATTGGATGGTTTATGGAAGGTTGTGAGCATTAAATTCTCTAATCTAAAGGTACAAATTCAAGCAGGGTGCTATCCTAAAATTTGACAGCTCATAATTGACACTTGAAGCTTCTTGAAGCTTAATTGATACATGTGAATGATTGGATCATTGCTATATGTATTGGGGACGTCTTATGGTATGAGCTATAAATGCTCAAAGTCTAGACAGATTACATGTGATGTACGGTTGGATATGTATCAACTACCACATGGAGTGATAACTATTTGAGATGTCTTGTGAGTGTTTTGATGTCTGAATACCGTTGTTTATAGTAGAGAACTCACTATTGTTCATAACAGAGAATTGGCCTAAAACTATCCATTATGGTCATTGAAAAGTGAGTAAGAATTGATACTTGAATGACTGGGTGTTGATCCTCGAATGTATTGGGATATATCTACTATGCTTGGAGAGATTTTTTGAGTTGAGAATACTTTGATTTGTGCAAGGTTAATGTAGCTAATTTTATAGGATGTTGTTTGTCATTGAATGCTGTGTATACCTACATGTCTATGTTGATCACACAATGCTACCTGCATCTAAATGCTTTGCCACATGTTTGGAAATGTATGACATGATACTAAAATAAAATCTACTAGTGTTGGAAAGTTCTTAGTAGTTATTTACTCTAGGATTGAAACTATCTTGCATAAATAGTGACTAGTAGACACTAGAACAATGAAAGCTTGACTTGGTTGAAAATTGCATTAAAAAAATTTCAGTTGGAAATGGCAAATGTTGAGAGGGGTGATAAAATTACACAAATATGGGTGAGAAATTAGACAACAATAACTATGCTATTTGGAAGTTTTGGATGGAGAACTTCTTAATGATCGAAAAGGGCTATTGGGACTTATTCATAGGTGTTGAAGCTAAACCCAAGCTTCCAGACAAAAATCCTAGTGTTGAGCAAAGAGACGGGCACATTGAGCATGGATGGAAAGAGCTTGAAGAGTGTTTCATTGGTTGTCTTTGTGCATCTCTGATGCAATGGTCATGAAGATAATAAACTGCAAATCATCAAAGGATGCTTGCAATATTTTAATGTGACATTATGGCACGATCACTAGTGCTTGCAAAATCCAACTAAAGCAGAAGTTCAGCACTATGGATAGGAAAGGTTGATGCATACAAGATTGTGTGACTGAAATCAAGACCACTGCAGATCAACTAGCTCTACTAGGAGCTGATGTTGGCTGTTACCCTAAATGGTATGGGACTTAAGTACAAATCTTTCGGTACCTCTATATCAGTGCAAGCTGAGATGTTAGATTTCAATGGCGTTGTGTCATTGCTCATATATCAAGAAGTCAAATTGGGGTTAGCTACTGGATCAAGTAGCTCTAAAAGTAAAGATGCAGTGTTCTATTCTTATCAACGAGGCTATAGAGCCATAGAAGAGGGTTTTCTCGTGGAAGAGGGACATAATAGAATGCATCTCAAAGTGGTAATACCAAGAAATGCTAGAATGCAAAATGTGGTGGACATTTTAGAGCGAGGGAGAGATCCAACCCTAGGGGAAGAGGATCTTGGCAGTTGCAGCATACTCATGAAAATCCAAATAAAGATAAGGATTGTCACTATTGTGGCAAGTATGCTTGCATTGCCAAAGAGCGTTGGAAGAAGAAGGCTAATTAGAAAGGCAAAAAACAGGGATACTATGCATCATCGAGTCATACTATAGAGGGTGCTTCCACTGATAGATAGTTTACCATGATGTATGTTCAAAACCATGCAACTAAGGAGACTAAAACAGATGATGTTTGGTATATTGAATTTGTAGCTTCAAATCATATGACACCTCATGGTGATTGGTTTACAAAAATGGTTCCTAAAAGAAATGGATATGTGTGCATAGGAGATGATACTCAACACTGCATTGAGAATAAGGGGGTAGTACCCTTGGTCATTCATGATGGGCAGAAGAAAAGTCTACATGATGTATTGCATGTACCCTCTATTACAAAAAAATTATTGTCAATGGGGTAGATAACAAAGCAAAACTTGTAGGTTTGCTTTAATAAGCATGGCTACTTTATAGAAGAGTTTGGTAATGGCAACAAACTCATTGCTCGAGACAACAGACATGGTAGAATGTTCACATTGGATGCTACATTACCTCATTGCTAAAATCAACAATCTTTGTGCATGGTCAGGGCACTATTAGAGACTGAAAATATGGCACAAAAGGATTGGACATGTAAATATTCAATGGCTTCAAACTATGCAAAGAAAGCAGCTCGTGACATGTTTCCCAAAGTTATATACAGTGAGATCGGTCATGTGTATGATGCATGCCAGTTTGGCAAAAAATCTTTCTTTCCCTTTGCAAAACATGTTTGAAATAGCTTGAGGCCATTATAATTGATACATTCTGATGTATGGGGACCGGCCCATAATGCATCCCTTGGTAGATCCAAATATTACATAACTTTCATAGATGCTTTCATCAGGTATGCTTGGGTGTATATCTTAAAACACAAGGATGAAGTGTTTGCTATTTTTAAATCTTTCAAGAGACAAGTTGAGAAGGAGTTTGATTGCTATATCTCATGTTTGAGATCTAACAGTGGTGGGAAATTTGTATCTAATGTGTTTGACAGGGCCTTTGTAGGAATCTCACTTACAGTTACACTCCTCCACAATAGAATGGAGTGGTTGAAAGAAAGAACATGATGCTTATGGAGACTGCTCATACAATTCTAAATGAAAAGGACATGCCACTGTACTATTGGTCTGAAGCTTTTCTAATAGCCATGTATGTATTGAATCAAACTCCCACTATAGGTATATATGACATAACCTTGTATGAGAAACTCTATGGGGGTACAAGCCAGACATTACCCTGTATGAGAAACTCTATGGGGGCACAAGCCATACATAACCCTGTATGAGAAACTCTATGGGGGTACAAGCCAGACATTAGTCACATGAAATTTTTTGGTTGCATTGCCTATGTTCATATCCTTGATGAGAAGAGAAAGAAATTGGATCCCAAAGCACACAAGTGTGTGTTCATTGGTTATGCACAAGAGAATAAGGCATATAAATGTTATGATCTATGTACTAGAGAGACACTATTCAACAAAGATGTCATATTTGATGAAATGGCTTCTTGGTATGCATCATCTACTGTTGTGTCTATATTGATATGCCTTCAAAACATGGTTCTAATGTTATTCCACAGTTGAGTGCTTCTTTGTCTGGGCCTATATGTGATGTATCTTCTAGTGTGTCTCCACGGACTAGCAGATTGAGACGTTCTGTATCACCATCCACTTTGACAGCACTATGTTAGTGAGGGGGAAAATGAGGTATAAAGCAAAGGAAAAGAAATAGTTTTTGATAATATATTTGGCATGATGACTCCTGGTATGATGAATTCTGGTTATGATTCAATTGATAGCCTTGATAGAAGACTTGGAATTCCATCTATGTATACTCCAAGTGTTAAGCAGAGCAGGTATGTTCCGCCTCATGAAAGAGGGGGATCAAGCAGTGCACAAGATGCTCACAAAGAGTGAGATACCCAGTTGATCAACTCAGATATAGTGGATATTATGCAAAGCATTATGCATATATGATTAAGGTCATGGAGTACAAAGAACCTACTACATTTGCTAAAGTGGTCTTGGATAAGAACTGGTACAAATCCATGGATGAAGAAATGGCTACATTGGCTAAAAATTGAACTTGGGAGCTTTTTCCATTGCCTAAAGGTAAGAAGACTATAGGCTATAAATGGGTATACAAAGTAAAATGGAAGGAATCTCTTTATGGGCTGAAATAGGCTCCAAGAGCCTGGCATGCATGCATGAGCAGTTACTTGCAGAGCCTTGGTTTTACAGTTGGTAGGGTGGTTGATCGTAGTTAGTTTACTAAAAAGACAAATATAGGTTTGGTTGTGCTAGTCATATATGTGGATGATCTCATTATTACAGGTGATGATAACATTGGAATACAAGCTGTGATGACTATGCTAAAATCAGAGTTTGATATAAAAGATTTAGGTGAGTTGAAATATTTTTTGGGCATTGAAGTGGTAAATTCAATCAATGGAATTTGGTTGATGTAGAGACAAAACACATTGTAAATGCTAAAAAAGTATGGCATGAAAGAGTGTAAACCACTTAATACTCCTTTGGATCAGAATACCAAATTGGATGTAGACACTGGAGCTGAGATTGCAGATGTTATTATGTACAGGAAGATGGTTGGAAGTTTGATATACTTAACTATCACTAGGCTTGATCTAAGCTATGCAGTTGGGCTTATAGTCAATTCATGCAAAAGCCAAAGAAACCACATTTGGATGCAATAAGAAGGATCATGCGATATGTCAAGGCAATGGTAGACTTTGGGCTATTTTATGAGAAAGATAAGGACTTGAACCTCATTGGATACACTAATGCAGATTGGGCAGGATGTCCTTATGATCGTGGTCTATTAGTGGCTATGCATTCAACCTTGGTAGTGGGATGATTAGCTAGAGTAGCAAGAAGCAATAAATTGTTGCACTATCTAGTACTAAGGTAGAGTATAGAAGTGCTACTTTAGCCACATGTGAGATTGCATGGTTGCTTAAATTGATGGCTGATTTGGATATGCAGGAAGCAGCTCTAGTGACATTATACTATGATAACCCGAGTAGTGTACTTCTAGCAACAAATCCTATTTACCATGTTAGAACAAAGCATATAGAGGTACACTATCATTTCATTGTGAGATTATACTTGTAGGAAAAGTGGATCTCCTGCATGTGAACATAGATGATTAAATAGCAAATATCTTTACTAAGTCACTAGGTAAATATAAGTTCAATTACTTCAAATAGCTACTTGGAGTATCTTACCTCACTTGAGCTTGAGCGTGATTGTTGAGATAGTCAAGATTTTTGAGATATTTGCAATCACACCTACTTCAGTCCCTTTGTGAAGAGCAGTGAGGGCTTAGGACTAGAATCCCATATGCACAGTAGGAGGAAGTACCACCGCTCAAATCCTATGAAGCATTGTACTTGCACTCTTTTTCTAATGCAATGATAGTACTTTTTTCTTTCCAGTAAAGTTTCATGTCACTGTCAATACATAAGATTGTGTTTATGAGTCCAAGTCTCAATCTTAGAACCTAATTCACTTGTGTAACAATTTTTCCTAGTCAAGGTCAATGTCTTCATGAGTTTCTTTTTCCTCTTTCAACCTCCATAGCTTCCGCATCTGCCATGCTCTAGATCCCGCATATTTCACATGGTATCAGAGCTCAGCTGAGCATGGCCCAACTCTCCTTTCACTCCTCTCAGCTCCTTTCCATCTTAGCTTAGCTCAGTTTGAGTAATGGACCCTATCTCCAACTTCATTTGAATTCCTACATTCAATGAAGCTTCCATGGTAGCCATAGCCAGTAGCACCATGTCAGCTTGAAACTTTCATATCTCTCTCCAAAGGTCAAATCTCTCTGAATTTCCTTCTGGAGAAGTGTTTCTATACTTCCAGAGCTCCTTAATGGCACCTCAATCATCGAGATTGGGCAACTATAGCTTCAAGATTGCCTCTTTTCAGAGTCACTCCTATAACTGTGTCTTTGGACAGCAGCTACCTACCTCTGTTGGAGCAGCCATATCTCATCAAGCAGGCCATATCTCTTCAAGATTTCTTCTCGAGAGTTGTTCTTCAAGTCAAGATGCAACTTGTTGGCACAAAAATCAAGGAGATTGATGCACACCATGCTCGATATTTGTTTTTTCCCAAATCTGGGCGCAGTTTTGACAGCAACCACTTTGAAGGCTTAGATCTCTCAGCTCGTGAAAAACGAGTATAAAACCTCTTAGGGAAGTTAGAAACATTAGTGAGGGTCCTCCATCTCAAAGGGTTTGAGCAGATTTGACCTTTGGAGCTTGTGGGAGCTCATTTACCAATCGTCGCGCTGGTCCCTGTTTTGACAGGATAGCTATAGCCAAACTTCACCAAGCTAAAAAATCTCATCATTTTCTCTCTTCTGCCACTGGAACAACCCACTACCACTCAGACCTAAAGGTCCTAGCATCAAATCAAGAAGGGGAAGATCTGGATCTGAAAGAAATTGAAGGATTTTTGCAGGTTTGAAAGACTCAGGGAAGAAACATAGTGTCTATTGACACTCATTTTTAGTGATCTAAACACTTGTGTCTCTTGACACATCTCAACCAACTCTTTTGCTGCTTAAATTTGATAATTCTGAAGCTGATTTGCTGTTGGTTCCTCAAGTCGAACATGGGCAAAGATTCTCCAATTGCTCATTTCAAAGGAGTCAGGTTTCATACCTAGCAAACCCGCATCAAACTGATCTTGATGCAGAAGGGCTTCTGGGCCATTACCACTGGAAAAGAAAAGAAGCCTCATGATGCGAATCTTGCTATCACTTGGCAAAAGAACGATGATAAGGCTCAAGCCATTATCAAACTAGAGCTAGACGACAGCTATATCCACCATGTGGATAACTGTGAGACTTCATAGGATACATGGAAGAGACTTGACACTTTGTTCGATGCACAATCTAAAGCATCAAAGTATGGTCTCCTAATTGAGTTTTTCAGGCTTGAAATGAAGTCTAGCACATCACTTCCCACACATCTAAATTACATGGAAGGACTTCTAACCCAACTTGCAGGAATCAACATTCAAATGGAAGAAGATGTTTGCATCAGTGTTTTACTTAAGAGTTTGCCTCCTGAATATAATAATGTATCAACAACTCTAATTAAGATGCCAAACCCTGAACTTGTTGATATCCAGGCAAGCATCACTATTAGAGGGGGAAAAGAAGCTAAAAACTAAGCAAGAACCAAGTATCTCTAGAGATGAGCATGGATTATATGTTGGCAACATATACAAAGGCAAGAAGGATCAGCTCTTCTGTGATTTTTGCAAAAGGACCGGACACACCGAGAAGTTCTGCCACTCCAGAAAGAGGTCCCAAAAGGCCTATCTAGTTGCAGTCAAAGAAGAAGAAGAAAACAGAGAAAAGGAAGAAGAAGAAGAATACCACAAGGAGAAGGACAAACCTCATTAGTCCTTCTATTCAAACATACATACTTTTTTAGTTGTGTATTTCCTAGCCCTAATGCCTCAGACATAAACTTGTAAACTCCTCAGTTATCCTTGTACTATATCCTCTGTACACTTTGTGAGGCCCCTGCCATAGCCTTTGGACGTCCATCATGTTTGTGGTACCCACACTTAGCCTTTTCTGCGACAACCTCTGGTGTTTTTCCATGTTTATGGTGTGCCCACACTTTGCAGGTATTGCTTTCACTAAAGCCTCTATACACTTTGTACTTTTGGTTGTGATTGAGGAGGGGTGTTGAGATATTTGCAATCACACCTACTTTAGTCCCTTTGTGAGGAGTAGTGAGGGCTTAGGACCAGAATCCCATATGCACAGTAGGAGAAAGTACCACCACTCAAATCCTATAAACCATTGTACTTGCACTCTTTTTCTAATGCAATGATAGTACTCTTTTCTTTCTAGTAAAGTGTCCTGCCAATGTCAATACACAAGATTGTGTTTATGAGTCCAAGTCTCAATCTTGGAACCTAAATCACTTGTGTAACAATTTGTCCTAGTCAGGGTCAATGTCTTTATGAGTTTCTTTTTCCTCTTTCAACCTCCATAGCTTCCACATCTGCCATGCTCTAGATCCTGCGTATGTCACAAAGCTCCCATCACTCATCTACTACCTATTGACATGATAGCCTAGTGTGTGTAGCTATCAATCACTTGTGTATTCTTAATAAGTCTGTACATGTTAACCATAATTAGGTAGTCGATAGCTAGTCAATGTGGTCACTTAGACCTAGTTCATGTTGTGTGTTATTTAGTCGAAGAGCAAGATGAATAATGAAGAACATTGAGAGAAATTAGCTCTCTATTCTCTCTCTCTCTCTCTCTCTCTCTCTCTCTCTCTCTGTGTCTCTCTCTCTCTCTCCCCATTCTTCTAACACCACTTGGGCGTTCAACTTAGACTGACCACTCAAAATTGGATCAAATTTGGGCCTCGGACAGATCTTGGGCCTTGGATGGCCACTCGAACACTCTCGGACAAGCACCTCTCATCCGAATTCGAGTCTTACAACTCCAAATAGGAATATACCTTGAGGAGCCCACTTAGATGGCCAATTTGTGACTCTGATGAATTTGGGACTCAGACAAAATTTCAAGAATCCTATTTTTAACTTTTTTTTTGCCACTTTGAGAGTTGTTAGGGCCTATTGCCCGAGCTAACCAACAACTAGGTTGAAATTCCTGACTAGTAGGTGAAAATAATAGAACTGTTGCACTCAAAAACCTTGACCTAGCAATCTGGGGGGAACAAAAAGAACTTACCATTGGGCACTACCTTGGATAAATTAGATAGCTACCTGATTTCAACTGTTAGGAGTAAACATAACCCCCTCCAAAGTTAGAAATGGTAGGAAACTAATTGGATGCAATTGACTTCATCAAAGATTACACTCAGTGTTGTAGACATTCAAGCACATGTGAAAGTTGGAAAGCCTGATTTCACACAACACACATCGCATCGCACTGCTAGCATGTAAATGTTGTACATTTGCAAACTGCTAGATTAACAAGGAAGACTTTAAGGGTAATTAAGATAAAATCAAAGTCAGCAGTAGTACAACCCGAGAATTAGACAAGTGACCCAAGACACCAAAAACAAAGACATAGAGAAGACAAAACCATTACACGGCTTGGGAGAAGGATAGACTAGCCAAGATTAGGGATACAACTTTAGCTGGCCTAGTTGATCTCATAAAAGCATTAGTGGGTTGGGAAGCAACCATTATGGCAAGCACCAACTTGAACGAGAACAATCTCGACCTTAACCTTAACCTTAACATGGCAAAGTACGCGAACAACATCCAATGACTTGTTACATAGTACGACCAACAGACAAGGATACCACACCATGGAAGACCAGTAATAGCCGATATCATAGCTCACCTTGAGGAGGAGAGAATATTGGGAAGGATAGAATTGTAGCACATTGCGAGTTATAGTTAGGAGCAATGGACTCAAAGGTTGCATCATGAGAGAGAGCTCAATGAGATCACAGGATTCTAACCATATCAGGTAGGAACAGAATGGGAGGCAACACCGATAGGGAGAGAGCCTTAGAAGCCGACCTTATAGTGAGTGAGTTCCTCATGAAAAGATTGCTATACAATACTAGTGCTGAGCAAAGTGGGGCAACCTTAGCCGCATCATTGTAGCCGGGTTGGGAGTTACCCCCCAAACACTAGGAGCCAAATGAAAATATCCATAGTTGCAAAGCAACTTGATAAATACAGGTAGGTAATGACCCCTACAGCTTTGTCAAGAAATTTGGGAAAGTGTGTGAGGCTAACAACATCACAGACCCTCTCAACAAAAGCATAAGAATTAGGTCATTGCTCGGGAGACAAGGGACATACTTGGTTTACTAGTCTAGACATACCGAATGCAATAATTTCACTCGGTTGAAGGATCTCTTCATTAAGAGATTGATACTCTAATAACCTCACTGTTAAGCTGATGAATGTCGGTCAAAAAGACAAAGAGAACATACGAGACTACGTTACACATGTGAGGAGTCTCTACAAGAGGATACTTGCAGTAGTCAAGCGACCTAATGAGAGAGTAATCTCTACCATATTCATTGACAGGATCTACAATGAAGAACTCTATAAGGCTGTGGCGAGCAACTCAAATATGTAGAGGGATATGCTTGCAAGAATCAAAACACACAAAACCCACAATTATGCGATTTTAATGAAAATGATAAAATTTGGAGATTTTGTTGTGACTTTGGGGTTCATATGGAGTAGAAATGAATATAAATTCAATATTTAATAATTGTGATCAATCCCAACCCATAAACCAAAAATATCAAAATTTTTATTTAAATAAAAGAAGAAAAATAGTAGAAAAATAAAAAATTTAGATTTTTACACTAGAAAATTAAGAAGAATTATGTTTTATGTCTGTGAATGTATGGCATGGCTGTAGCATGAGGGATAAGCCTTAGTTCAGCAGTGTCTTCATGTTAAAGTCTATTTTCATTGTTTTTTACAAGAAAAACGCATGAAAAAACCACTCTTTACACCTATCAACGATGCACAACCTAAACGGTAGGGGTGAGAGGGGTTTTGATATTGATTAGTTGCTAAAAACATCGAAAATCTTGATCTATTTGTTTGTGCATACCATATAGGATGTTTATAAATTAAATAAAAAGGGGTTAAGCAAGACGAAGATGCTCAACGCTCAAACTCCCCTCTCTCCCTGCCATTTAGAGTTTTGCTTGCGGCCATAGGTAAAAGGGTGATTTCATGTGTATTTCGCACAAAATAAGTAGTAAATACTCACAAAAATATATAAATGGGGATAACCTGAGGCAAACCTTCATGCTTTATCCTCATTATACACTCATAGACACACCCATAATTTTCCATAAATTTCCTCATTCATTTCCTATTTTTTCCCTTTTAACAAGCATTTTTTCCTATTTTTCCTCAATTTTCCTTATTTATTATCAATAAAAATGGAATAAAATTAGCATTACTTCAGAGTTGTGGCTCTTGAGTCCTTAAACAGCAACCATGTAGATTTTATTGGTGTTTTGTTTCATGCTTTTTCGATTTTAAGCCCAAAAACCCAATTTTACTCTAAAAACCATGCTTTTCGAGTTTTTTCCATTTATTTCCCACACTTTAAGTGCATATTTTTTTATTTTTTATTATGAAAGACTAAAACCAACAAAAAACAATATGTCCATCAATTTTCAGTCCATATGAACATTGCTAACCTCATCAAATGTGAAAAAAGAGCAAATTTCTTTGTAAAAATGTCATTACCGTGTATTTTTCATTATTTCGGGTTTTGAAACTTGTTGCGGGTCCACAAATTAGGGCTTGCCTGATGCTCAGCCTGCCTCCACACTACAATCTTCAGCCCACCTTCTATTGGGAAGCAATCCGGTACCATGCCGGACGAGCATTCATCAACTGGGCTTCATTCTTTTTCACACGCAAGAACTGCCCTTGCAGGAGAGAGAGGGAGGAGAGAGAAATACTGAAATTTGATCTCTTGAACCAGGCAGCCATTTGAGGAGCGGACTGGAGTGATGGAGGGTGAAGATCAAGAGTATCTCATGTATTAAATCGGTTGGGGGGGTTGTTTGCAGCCCCCATATCCCATTTCTTGCCCAAGAATGATGGTGCCATCTTCTTCTTGGCATGAAAATCAGCCGCCTTCTTCTTCCCTTGAAAAAACGTTTTTTTTATTGGGCCCCCTTTAGGGGGCCCCCAAGGGTCATGCCCTTTGGCATCCCTTAAGTCCATTTCCACTTAACATTTGGCCTTGGCCTCCCAGGCCCTCCTATTTCCTCGTCTAATGACCGAATTACAATTCGAAAAATTCTAGGCATTTGTCTTGAAGTCCCCACTGCCATGCGTCTCACAGGATCTCATCTGACATGCCAAAAAATTATCGAAATTCACCAATTGTTGTCAAGCGGGTCTTTTAAGCCTTTTTCGGGCATTGTCGCTTAAAATTGTACTGATTGCCACCGTCGCCTTCAACGAAGTCTATTTTTCCCCTAAAATTCGTAATTTTTTGCTATTTTTAAGAACTTCTCGGCATCAAAAATCATCTATTGTTGGCCACCACGGGATAGGGCGACTCAGCTCGTCGAATCCCACGAACAAAGATGCACATAAACACAACCACAAAGAGCATCAAGCTAATACAAAATAGAGACACAACAAACACAACACAGCTCTCACCCTACCCCCTTGTCAAAACCAAGGCATGAAATCCACGAGGAGTAAGCCTAGCATAATCTGACAAAAAGTCGAAAGCTAGTCACTAACCAACTGCTCCAATACAACCAAGCTAACAAGAACCATCAAAGAGGTCATCCTAAGTGGTGGTCTGAACTACCTACCTAACTAAGGACAATGCAGCTAGGAGCTCCTACTAGGTGAGGACTCCTATAGCTTGATCAACAAATATTGTCGTTTAGCACATTGGGTCTTTAGCTTCTTATTTTCCATACTCGGGTGTGTAAAAAGGAGGGAGCTGAGCATAGTAACCCAAGGAGAACAAGGCATCAGCCTTAGGTCATGTCTCGGTACCCAAGAACTTACCAAGCTCACGCAAGGCGACACTTAATCCTTTTCTAACACTCACTTTTATTTTCGCTCCAACCTTCTTTTATTCTTATTTTACTAGCTAGAAGCCACCCCTAGGAAGACAAGGCATCAGCCTCGGGTCTAACTCGTCCCCAGGCCGTCGCAAGGCGATAAACAACAACTCAAATATTTTTCTTTCTTTCCATTTCTATTTTTTATAGGGGTTAGATCCCCTTTTTACACACCTCCGTATATTCATATATTGTCTTTCAGATATTTAGGGTTTTGTCACTTTCCATCATTATTGTAGTAGGCTTCTCTAACTGCCTCACAACTAATAGGAACTCCTAGAACGGCCGCCTAGCAGGTCAGCAGAATAGGGTCACTAGAATTCCCATCTGAAACAAGTCTTTCAATGCCTGACAATGCCTTGCAAGAGGCAATGAATACTTAGACCTCCCCCAGACATACAGAGCCTAATCCTAGGACTTCATGCCTTGGGTACCTTGAGTGTCGGTCCCCAACAAACAAAAGAAAGTAACCCTTACATGCACATATATCATTAAATGCTTAAGGAAAAAGACTCAGAAAGGAAACGAAACCACTTGGAATGGCCACAAGAAGCTCCTTCGCAGCAAAGGCTCCCTCCAGCGACTTCATCAACCTGTATGATGTAATCACTACAACAAGAAACCATTAACTGTACCCGCATCAAACAGACGAATGACCCTCTTGGCCTAAAGAAATAGATCCTGAAAACAATCGGCCCTCTTGGCCTAAAGAAATAAAGAAAATCTGCTCATATAGATCCCTCCTTGGAAGAAGGCAGATATACAAACACACGCTCCACTCCAAGGGAAAAGACATGGCGCTCAGCCCTAAACTAAATGCATCAAGTTATGACCCATTCATCCTGCATATACAGCAAGAGGCGTACGCATAACATGTCGTTGAATCAACCTATGGGTCCAAGATAATAATGGTAGATGGGTCTTGGCTACTCTTCTCATTACCCATATCAACCATCGCTTACCATATAACACGTGGTCTGATAACATTCCCCACAAGTGACCAGGTCACGTCTCATCATCAATAACAACATCCGGACTAGGATCATAGTTGAAAAATAGGTCCTCATCATAAGAAAAATTGGCTAATGAATCCGCAAACTGATTCCAATAACGTGGAATGAGCTGAAGATATATGCTCTCAAATTCATCAAGTAGGGTTATAGCAATTCGATGATACATACAAAGGAAAGGATTCCCGACTGTATATATCCCATTAAGTTGATTTAAAATCAGTTGGGAATCCCCTTTTACTAACAACTGCCTAATTCCACCTTTCTTAGCAATATTCAATCCCATAATGAGGGCTTTATACTCTACCATGTTGGTAGTAAATCCCACCCCGAGATAAGAAGCTAATTTCATTGTAACTCTATGTCGGGGATCTCGGATGACTACTCCAACACTCCCTTTTCTATGAGGCCCCCTGGATGCTCCATCAAAGTATAATGTGTACGTCCACAATGGGTTTGCACAGCCAGCCACATCAGGAACTCTATTCATAAGTATGATAATCAAAATTCAACATATTTAGAGGATGAACTGACGGCTTCATCCCACATTCTTCATTAAACTCAACAGGGATGCTTGTCAAGATTTGTAAACAGTGATGGTAGAAAACTTTAATCTCCCACACAAAGGTACCATCTTCTTGCTCAACCACTTTATATCCCTTGCTCCACCAAATAAGCCTCCCTTGATGATATCTTTGCTCTAGATATGGGTGCTTCAAATAAGGGATTAACTACCCCATCGACCAGTTTAAATGCCTTCTGTAGGTCTCAAATTAACCCTAGTATGGACCTGCAATGCATTTAGTGTGTTAGTATATTTAGAAATAATAAGGTTTAATCTTATTATGATTAACCTTATTCTTAAATTCCACTCCTTGTAGATCAGCTAATAAAACTGTGGACTTATTTTTACCTATCGGAACTATCTTGTAAGGGCCATCCCATCGAGGTTCTAGCTTTCCTAGAAATAGCTCCCTACGCGCATCGTAATACATAACTAAATTTCCTTTTTTAAAGGTATACTTCTTCGCTTTTAGATCATGCAACCGCTTCATCTGACATTTAGCTACCTCCTGGTGCAACAAACTCTGCAATTTGAGCTCGTCCAAGTGGGCTATAGTTGTAAACCGCTCAAATAAGGGATCTTCATTACCCAAAGAATGATTGATTGTGAATCTTATGGTTAGCAACTCAATTTCTAAGGGCAAGACACACTCCTCCCCATAAACTAATTTGAATGGGGTGTGGTCAGTGGCTCGTTTAAATGTCGCATTATATGCCCAAACTGCCACATATAATTTTGTATCCCAGTCCCGTTTCTTTTCAAAGACTATCTTGGATAGGATACCCACAAGCTGCTTATTGGTATTTTTAACATTTCCATTGGCTTGCGGATTATAGAAAGTCATCTTGTTATGCTTAATGCTCCATGCTTCAGTCAGAATTCTAGTTACCTTATTCAAAAAGTGAGTTCCACGGTCCGATACTATTTTTTTTGGGGGACCAAAACGGCAGATGATCTACTGAAGTAGAAAATTAGCAGTCTCTTTTGCATTGTTCTGTCTCGCCGCCCATGCTTCTGACCACTTTGTAAAGTAATCAATTGCTACTATAATGTATCTTTTCTAAGTAGTATATGATGATATAATAGGTCCCACAAAATCGATGCCCCACTTCTCAAATGGAAGGATAGCCATAATAGGCGTAAGTGGACGCTTCCTATTCTCTCGACTGTCATGTCTTTGACATGTATCACATCTCTTAACATAGTCAAATGAATCTTGGAAGATGGACGGCCATCAATAACTAGCTTGTAAAGCCTTTTTGTGCCATCAACCGCCCAACAAAGTGCCCTCCACAAGAGAAATCATGGCACTCTTCCAAAATAAAGGGAACCTCGTCACACATCACACATTGGCGATAGACATCATCAACACCTTACCAATATAATGTCCCTGAGATCAAAGAAAATTTCAATGCATGTTGTTTAATCTTCCTCTTCTCAGGTTTAATAGAGTAGCTCCAGTCTCTCCCGTAGAAAGATAGTGTGTTATAGCAGCATACCAGGAGGGAATAGATGCCGTATCAATCTTAAACAATGTTTCCATGTCACTTCCTTTAGCCACGACCTCTTTTGGCTCTCCAAAATCCACAAGACACTCAACAATGCCCTAAAGCTTCAATGGCTTGCTCTTAATCTCGTAATCAAACTCTTGCAAAGTGATTAATCACTTTGCTAAACGAACATTTGGCCTTGGCCTCCTTGGCGCTTCCATTTCCTCGTCCGATGAGACCGAATTACGATCCAAAAAATTCTGGGCATTTGTCTTGAAGTCCCCCACTACCAAGCATCTCACAGGGTCTCATCTGACATGCCAAAAAATTGTCAAATTTCACCAACTGTCATCAAGTGGGTCTTTTAAGCCTTTTCCGGGCATTGTCGCTTAAAATCGTACTAATTGCCACCGCCGTCTTCGACGAAGTCTATTTTTCCCCTGAAATTTGCAATATTTGGCTATTTTTAAGCACTTCTCAACATCAAAAATCATCTTTAGGTGTGTTTGTTGGGAGCCGCTAATAAGTGGCAATTTTTTGAATCTTGGTCAATTGGGACCAACTCATTAGTGTATGCCAAAAATCAGTGAGATAGACTCACAAGACCGTTAAGGTGAGCTTCAAAAGCAAGAAAGAGCTGAGTGAGCTAGAAGGTGGGCTAAAACAAATAGAAGTTATTCTCCACAAAGGAGTGGTCCAATATCCTTACAAGGGTGGGGTCTTAGTAACCCTAGCTCGATGCATAGTCCATTAGGGGGAGGAAGCTCTAGTACTTTCCCCCTTTTAATCAGTCTATCCACTTCAAGTGGAGTGATAGTTCCGGTTGTGCAAACTCATGTAGCCAATCAGGTTGTTACCATGGTGGCGCAACCCATTGCAATTCCGGCTAGAACGGTGGATTTGCTAGCCTTAGAATTTCCCCTACCCATTTTTAATGGGTTAGTAGAGGAAGATGCAAAATTGCACATCAATGAATTCCACAAGTTAATGTTTAATTTTTGAATTAAAGATGAGGAGTACTTGATGATGTTCTTCAACATGACTCTGAAAGGACGAATTGTAGTGTGGTACATAGCTTAGAGGTTGGAACCATAACTATGACCAACTTATTCTTTGTGGCCTTTCAAAGAAAGTTTCCCATGAAAGAGTAGGCCAGTATTGGCTACGTATCCTTAATGTTACACGTCAAGAACCTCACAAGAATGTCCATGGGTATGCCAAGAAATTGAAGGAGGTATTTCAAAAGTTGCAAAACTATATTCCCATTCCAGCTGCTACTCAGTTTTGCAATATTTTCTAAATGGGCTAGATTTTAGCATTCAAGTGTACTTGAGTAGTGTTGCTCTTTCCAACATTGATAGGGCTATTACATGAGCAGAAGAGGTAGAATCACAATTACAAGAAGCTTATGCCTCTAGGTCAACGGAATCCGAGTTTAGGGTTTGGAAATACTTTAACGCTAATGAATGGAAGTCAAGGGATGCCCATGAGTCCTCCTAATGGGAGAAGAAGCATAATTCCAAATGTGCCCATGTCGCCAGCTCCGCCTAGTGTGATCATGCCTATGACTAGTCAAATGGCTCCATTGACTATTGGGAACCCAATGATAAATCCTACCGTTGTTCCAAGGAATCAACAACCAATCCCTAATCAAGTGGTTAGGCCAATAGAACGATAGGTAGACGATCACAGCTATGAGTCAAGTGCCTCGAATGTCCTTACCGAAGTTAAGGATATGATGAAGCAATATATTGATATGATTAGTGAACAATATAGACTAATAGTCGTTGATGTTAATTTCCTTAAGAAGCAACAGAATTTGATAGGGAGTTGATGCCCTGGAGAGGATGGGCCCTCAAGATTCAGTTGTAAGTGTTGTGGTGGTCAACATTTACCTAGGAATTGTCCAAATGTTAAATGTAACATATGTGGGAAGTCCATCCATTTAGCTAGTACTTGTTGGATTAAGATTAGCTCTCTCCAGCAAGGAAGCAAATAGGCAAGTCTAGTTAATCATCGAGCGTAAGGGAATAATTTCTAGCAAGATGAATGACCGAAACAAATATTACAAAGAGGAAAAGCTATGGTAGAGGAGCTACCTAGTGGCAGTGGAGTTAGCCTTATAGAAGTTGTTTGAGTCAATGGCACTGAAGTTTCTAATCTACAGGTTATTATGAGAGGTTGAAAGGGTAAAGAAGTTGACAAAGCCAAGGCAAAACCTGTCAAGGGAAACCCTAAGCAAGATGATAAGGGGATGCAAGTTCTTAATCCCAATATGGAAGGTGGACCTTTAAAGACCGTAGATAGTAAAGCCAACCCTAAGAAGGATAAAGAGTCGCCAAATAAGATGGAAAAAGCCAAGAAAGAAGCACCAAGCCCGGTTCAAAGACCAAAGGAGAGAATGGTCTAGCAAGAAAAGCGAGATCTTGCTAGTTATCATGAATTTGATTTAGCGAGTTCCCTTTGCAAAGTTAAGCCAGATGTAAATATTCTACAATTGATTAAGTTGTCTCTAGGAGTGCGCAAGGAATTTGAGAAGATTCTACGCACCGGGTATATTGTTGATCCTTTGGGAATAGTGCAAGTAAGAGATGGTTGATTTGAGCATGCTGAAAAGCATTGTCCAAGGGTAGCAGCATATGTTGATGGAATATTAGTGGACCACGCCATTGTGGACACAGGATCCTTTGTCAACATTACGAGTTTGAAATTGATGGAGAGACTAGGATTAGAAATTAAAAAAGATGCCTCCACGATCCTCAAAATGGCTAATGACAGTTTAAGACAACATGAAGGTTGCATTATTAAAGTCCATGTGACCATTGCCAATGTAGAATGCATTTTGGACATTAGGGTCATTAGGTTTGCAAGGCGACCTAGCTATCAAGTATTGCTAGGCAAGCCATGGATCTTACAAGTAGACTGTCAAGTTGATATATCCCTGCCAGTGGTCGATTGATTTTTGGTCGAGGTGCTAGAAGTGTAATAGTAGATGCCTATTCTGAATCTCCTCAGAGTGAGAGAGTTCATTTATATTCATCAGAGTTTGATATGCTAGATACTCCATTTGTTAGTGACATGTCATCAAGTGACGAATCCAATGAGGGGTCCACTACAGAGGATATCTACCAAGTGACTTTGAATGCACAAATAGAGGCTCAGAAGAGGATAAGGGATGCACATGTAATTGAGCTTGACCTTGGTATACAATGAATGATTCAAGGCCAATTAAATTAGGGTCCATGCTTAGTTCAAAAGAAAGGAAGGATTATGTGCCCTCGATTCAAGAATTCTGTGATATCTTTACTTGGAGTTATGAGAACTGAGAGGCCTTCCTCCCACCCAGGCTATTCATACAATTCCATTGAAGCAAGGTAGCCGTCCTAGCGACAGAAAGTAAGGTGTATGCCTTTCGAATTAAGGGACAGGCTATTCGAAGAATTGACATAGCTACAAAAGGTTGGCTTGATCTTTTCAATTCAACACATGGAATGGTGTTCACTAGTTGTTATCAGGAAGAAGAAAAACAATCAGATTTGGTTTGCATAGATTTCAAAGAGCTTAAATAAGCAAATGGTTAAGGATTACTACCCATTGCCATTCATTGATCAGATTTTGGATCAGTTAGTAGGTAGGGAAATCTATTCGTTTATGGATTGCTTTGCTAGATATAACGAGACGGCTATTACAGATGAAGACAAATTGAAAACGACATTTATTAGTGTATTCGGTACCTTTGTGTATCATGTGATAGCCTTTGGTCTATGCAATGCGCCTGGGTCTTGGCAATGAACAGCTGATAAGACATTTCATGATATCTCCCCAAAGGAGTTAAAAGTCTTTGTTGATGACCTAGGGGCAGCCACCACAAGGGAGTGATAATTGATTATTCTAAGGAAATGTTTTGAGCATCATAGACAATTCTACATTGCTCTTAACCCTAGTAAGTGCGTATTTGGAGTGCCCTATGGGTTGTTACTTGGTCATGTGGTTAGTACAACTAGTATTGCGACTGACCCTGAAAAGATAAAGGTTATAGTCTTTATGAGCCCACCGCATACTCCAAAACAGGTGCACAGCTGTCTGTCACATCAGCGGGATATTATCAAAGATTTATCAATGCACTGATAGAAAGAGCATTGCCATTGACGAACCTTCTATCTTTTAACTATTTGTTTGAGTGAAATGAATCCTGTCAAGTACACTTTGAAGATGTGAAGAAGGAATTAGCAGAAGCACAAATCCTAAAAGCACCTAGAACAAGTGAAGTTTTCTATACATTTTTAGTAGCCACCATGATGTATAGTATCAATTGTTGTTTAGCTCAAATTTGGGAGGAGAAATGGTATCATCCAGTTGCCTTCGCTATTAGGAAATTGGGGATTTCTAAAGTTAATTATATGTACATGGAGAAATTGTGCCTTAGAATGGTCTTTTTGTGACGAAGAAATTTAGGCATTATATTCTCTATGAAAAGGTAGTATTCTTTATGAAGGTGGAAGGACTCAAATTGTTGCCGAATAATTTGTAGAGCCACCTAACCGTTTAGCAAAGTGGTTGATCACTTTGCAGGAATTTGATTATGAGATCAAGAGCAAGCCACCGAAGCTGCAGGGTATTGTAGAATGTATTGTGACTTTAGGGAGACAAAGGAAATTCCGACTAAAGGAAGTGATATTGAAGGTCTATTTAAAATCAATGTAGCTACCATTCCTTCCTAGTATGAGGCTATAATGCATTATTTATCCACAGGAGGATTTGGGGCTACTTTATCAAAGTTTGAAAAGAGAAAAATCAAGTAGCAAACATTATGCTTTTTGATTATAGTGGGTGTCTTGTATCGAAGAGAGGAGTAGATGATATTTATCGTCATTGTGTAGTACCTGATGAGGTACCATTTATTATTGAGGAGTGACATGATTTAGCATGTGGGGGGACATTTTTTTTGGCTAGCTTACCACGCAAAAAGCTCATCAACTATGCAGAAGCGGTATCTTATTGTAGCAAAGGACTACTTTACAAAGTGGTCTGAAGCTCGAACAATGATGAAGAACAATGCTAAGGAGATGGCCAATTTTGTTATGGAGCAAATTGCTTGCCCTTTTGGTCCACCAAAGGAGATTGTGTCTAATCAAGGGACACACTTCTTGAACAAGGTTATAGTGGCCCTAATTGAAACTTTGAAGATTGAGCACAATAATACTACCCCATATAATCCTCAAGTGAATAGCTAGGTTGAGAGTACAAATAAACAATTGGTAGGAATCTTATCCAAGATAGTATCGTAAAGCAAGCGCGACTGGGATAAGAAATTACATGTGGTAGTTTGGGCTTACAACACGACATTCAAGATAGCCACATGCCACACCCCGTTCAAGCTAGTGTATGGAGAGGAGTGTGTTTTGCCATTAGAAATAGAGCTATCCACTGTGCATTTTGCCCTCAATCATTCGTTGGGAGAGGAAGAAGCATTACAGGGACTGTATACTTCTCTGGCACATCTTGATGAGATTCGGTTGCAAGCTTTATTACATCAAGAAGTAGGGAAGAGGAGAATGAAAGTCCTTTATGATCTTCAGGCTAAGAAGTACAAATTTGTGAAAGATTAGTTAATGATGTATTATGATGCTTGTCGGGAGCTCTTTCCAAGGAAATTAGAACCCAAATGGGATGGAGCGTGTTTTGCCATTAGAAATAGAGCTATCCATTGTGCAGTTTGCCCTCAATCATTCGTTGGGAGAGGAAGAAGCGTTACAAGGACTATATACTTCTATGGCACATCTTGATGAGATTCGGTTGCAGGCTTTATTACATCAAGAAGTAGGGAAGAAGAGAATGAAATCCCTTTATGATCTTTGGGATAAGAAGTACAAATTTGCGAAAGATCAGTTAGTGCTGTATTATGATGCTTGTCGGGAGCTCTTTCCAAGGAAATTAGAACCCAAATGGGATGGACCATACAAGATTATATGTTTAAGAAAGAATGGCTCTACGGCCCTTTTAGCAAAATTGCAAGGGGTAGAGTTTAAGACTAAAGTTAACTTTAATAAGCTAAATCCTTACTACGTGTAAAGGCTGACGTTGGGCTTGGTGCCTGTGTAGGTCCTTCAATATTTAGCTTTAACGTGCAGTAGGTACCAAGATGAGCGGATGGGACGTATCATTCCCTATCTGGAGAATTCATACCTTAAACAACGTTACCACCAATGTCAAGTGATCTAGTGTGGAGCAAAGGGTATTAGGTTATTTAGTGGCAAGACGGATCCTTTACGTGGGAAATTAAGGTCTACTGCCACCATTGTCAACAACTTCTAACTAGCATTCCTATGGAGTTCGGCAAAGAAGGAGGGATTGTGCCTATTATACATCCTCTCTCTCGGCTTGATTTTGATTATCATAACTGCAAGTGAGCTAATTATTATGGTGGGGCCTATCCATGAAGCCCTGAGGTATGTTTATCATGAAGATGGGAGTCTATTTAGGACCCTCTTTTACTAATAATATGGCAGAATACAAGGGCTTGACCATGGGGCTGAATGTAGTTCGATGTGGTGGTATCCGTTGATTATTGGTTAAAGGTGACTTGCAACACTTAGTAATCAATCAGCTAAATGAGACCTATAGTGTGCGGGATCCCATCTTACGAATGTACCATCGTGTAGCCTCGGATATGTTGCATATCTTTGAGATGGTGACCTGTGAGTTAGTTCCTCCATAATGGAATCACTTTGCGGATTCCTGGCTAACTGTGCTTTTGTGGAATATGTCTTTTTCAATTGTGGTCTAGGGGAGCCCTTACAATTACCTCTTAACATTAGCTTTAGACTACTTTGGGGTCTTCTTGCTGACACATTATATTTCAGTCGCCATTGATGGTTAGTTTGGTTTATGAGTCAGGTAGCAAGTGAGCATCTTCCTACTCTATCATGGATGCATAGGATTGTGTATCAACATATTTATCAGACACCCCTTTCTATTTATACAAGGGGGTTAGCTAATAACCTGATGCATGAAAGGTGAGAAGGATCGAAGCTTGCACTCAAGAACTATGGCGAGAGAGCAAGAGCAAGAAAGAGAGAGACAAGAAATGGAAACTACAACAATCACAATGTGTGACCGGGCCTTCCTTTATTCAAACTATCACTAAAAGAATAAAGAATAAAGTGACGGTGATGGGCACCCACCACCTGCAGTGTGCAGTGGCGGTGACTGTTAGTGTAGTAATACATGGGTGGCTGGGCAGAGGTGCCTTTACCCCCAACAACCTCCCATTTAAAGGTGAATCTGCCCTAGTGAGAAGTGAAAAGAAAAAAGAAGAAAGACAGTACAACATGTACACATGTACAACAGGATGAGGAAAGACGTCATCTCATCCCACGCCCATCAACCTCTTGAGGAAGGCAAAGTGCTCTGTAGAGAGGCTTTTCGTGAGCAGATCTGCAGGATTCTGGTCAGTCGAGATCTTGACAAGGTCAACAGACTTATCCTCAACGACCCCACGTATGAAGTGATACTTCACCTCAATGTGTTTCATCTTCGCATGGAAGACCGGATTCTTCGCTAACTGAATAGCACTCATAGAATTCGAATGTAGTGTAGGGATAGCATCAATACCAAGGTCAGCAACCAAACAACCCAACCAAATGGCCTCCTTGCAAGCCTCAGTGGCTGCAACATACTCGGCCTCTGTAGTAGAAAGGGCCGTGCATTTCTACACCTTGGACATCCAAGAAACAGCACCTCCAGCATAGGTGAATACATAGCCAGAAGAGGACTTCCTACCATCTACATGTCCTGTATAATCAAAGTCAGTGTACCCCATGACTCCTGTATCTTGGCTGCCATAGCATATGCACATATCTGCAATGCCCTTTAGGTACCTCATGATACCCTTCACGGCATCCCAATGCTTCTTGCCAGGTGTAGCCATATAGCTCGCCATAACACCAACTGCAAAGGCAATATCTGGACAAGTGGCTATCATGGCATACATAAGACTGCCCACTGCGGATGCATAGGGAATGTTGGCCATCTCGGCCCTTTGCTCATCTGTCTGTAGACAATCAACCTGTGATACCTTCATATAAGAAGGCAATGGACAGCCAATAGGATTTATGTCCTGCATGCGGAAGCGCTCAAGGACTTTATGAATGTACTCCCTCTGTGACAAGTAGAGGAGTCCCTGATGCCTGTTGCATCGAATGCACATACCAAGTATGTGAGAGGCATGTCCCAGATCTTTCATCTCAAAGCTCTTCTTGAGCTGAACCTTAAGAGCATCTAGCTCATTATGAGCTTTCCTTGCTATCAGCATATCATCCACATAAAGTACCAAAATCAATAAAGAACCATCACGGGCTTTCTTCTGTAAAGACACGGATCCATAGCACTCCTACTGTAGCCCTGTGACTGCATAAAGGCATTAAACTTATGATACCACTCCCTAGATGCCTGCTTCAAGCCATAAAGGCTTTTCTTCAATTTGCACTTTAGGTGCTCCTTGCAAGGTTCTGCAAAGCCCTTAGGCTGCTCAATATAAATCCCCATGTAAGAAAGCCGTCTTGACATCTATCTGGCATAAATCCAAGTCAAGCTAAGCAACCAAAGCCAAGACTAAGCACAGGGTGGTCATCTTAATCACAGGAGAAAATACCTCATCAAAGTCCACACCATGCTCCTACTTAAAACCCTTTGCTACCAATCTAGCCTTGTATGCCGGCTTGGGGTATCCAGGGGTACTTTTCAGCTTTGTACACCCACTTGCATGGCAAAGCCTTCTTTCCTTTAGGCAAGGAAACCAAATCCCAATTCTCATTCTTATGCAAGGAGTCTATCTCAGACTGCATGGCCCTCTCCCAGGAGTGACTGTCACCCCTGCGCATAGCCTCATAATACGTGAAAGGCTCTCCTACATCTCTATAACCAAGACATAATGCATCGAGGGTTGAAATCTATCAGGTGGACGTCTGTCTCTAGTAGATCGTCTCACAGTAGGCTCTGCTACCTACCCAGCTGCCTGTCCAACACCCTGACCATGAGCATCTGCGGCAGCTGTAGGCTGTCCAACTAGCTGTGTGGGAGCTCTCGGCTCCTCCTAAAATATGATCCTACGGATCTCAACAACTCTCTTAGGCTGCCTATGCATCTTGTCTTCATGGAAGACTACATCATGACTACATATGACTTTTTGCGCCTACGGATCCCAGACACGGTAACCCATCTTGCCTGCATTCCCATAACCAAGGAAAATGCATTTGACACTCTTAGGATCCATCTTACTTCTCTTGTTCCTGGGCACATGGCAAAATTCCTCACATCCAAGGACATGGAGATGCGCATAAGAGGGAGGTTTTCCAGTCCATACCTCCTCTGCAACCTGGAAATCCAAACCACTAGAAGGTGATCTGTTTATGACATGCACAACTGTACTAACTGCCTCAGCCCAAAATCTCTATGTAGGCCTGCATGGCTAAGCATACTGCGTACACGCTCCTGGATGGTTCTATTCATCTGCTCAGCCAAACTATTCTGGGGGGGTGTAGGGGGCGGTCAACTGAGGCTTAATACCCCTCTCATCACATAACTGCTCAAAAGCATGTGAGACATACTCACCCCCATTATCTGTCCTTAGGCATTTTAGCCTATACGCAGACTGGTTCTCAACCAATGCAAGCCATCTCTGAAACACAGCCAAGACATTGGATTTCAGCTTACTGCCATGCTTTCCATATCCATCATTCCTGCCTCTAATTGTCATAGCATCTGACACATGAGAGGCATCCAAATTCTTAGGGTTAACCTCTTCCTATAGAAGAGCACTCTCAACATCAGATAATTTCAAGATAGTAGCAGATGCACATAATGCAGTGCAAAATACATCCCATGACTCATTAAGAGTACTAAGTAAGAAAAGAGCATGTCACCAAAGCATCTGTCAGGAGTAGGCATACCCCCTGGTCAGTAGGGCAAAGTATACAAAACATTGGCAAGACCTGACACCAGCAAGTGTATGCTCACAAGAGTGCAAAGCCCAAGCTCGGGTCAAAAGCAACTCCAAGATATCAATGCATGAACCATGCAACAGTTAAGTGTAAGAGATCCCAAAGTCTCAAGTATCTGCAAAATTTTCAAATAGCATAAACCTCCTGCTCAATGTCGGTCAAGCATACAAGATGCTCCCACTGGCACAAAAGATGGATAAACGAGCTCAACAACTCAATCAAACGAAGTCAAAGTGCCAAAGACAGGTAACCAAGACAATGCCTCAATAGCATCCCAAGAGCATGACGGCTACAAAGTGACTGGAGATAGCATCCATGAGCAAGATATACATCCCAATAAATATCTCTGACAACAAAAGTGACATCCAATACAAAATTCCGGAATAGCAAATGAGAATCCAAGCCAAGTCTTCAAAGAGCACTCAACATGTACGTGGTACACTGTGCCAAGACAGATGCATCAAGCTGTAGGCGTCAGGTAAGCATGTACCCAAATAGCATATAACTATCAAAGCACTTACCACCATCAAGCATAGACCAATGTCAATAAGTGTGGGCTGAAATAATCTCAAGCTTCCAAAAGCATCCAGATCCAATGACAAGCTCGAAGTCATCCCTCGATGATCAATACATCATAGCATAACCCAAAACATACACCCAAAACCAATAGGCATATGTCAAAGCATGAAAGATAGCTTCAGCCCAAGAGTATTCAGCATGCATTTATGTTATAAACTGAGTATTTCCAACCCTACAATCAAGCCAAAATCATAGCATGACATGTAGCTTCAATCCCCCAATCAATCGGGATGCAATAGACATCAAACCGGTTATGTAGTCATGCCCAAACAAGCATAGACGTAAACTGTGAATGTAGCACTAGCATTAAATGTCTGTGGATTGTTTATAATAGTCCTAAAATACTATTTTCAGCCACCAACCAATGCGTAATCTCAAAGGATCAGTGCCAAGTATGAATACATGTGCAAGAAGCCCAAAATGGAGCCCGAACAAGTGATCAATGCCAAGTGGAGCTGGGGCTGGAGTGACTGATGTGTTGATGTCCACAAAACAGACACAAATTTGCATGGAGTTGCTACTGGTCCTGCTAGTCCATCTGGAAACTCTGGAGTGGTTAGAGGGCTCAAACATGAGCCAAGGGGGCCTGGGAACAAGCCTCTAGCAGCCCACAATTGGTAGCAAAGAGATATGAAGGTTGGAAGCTTCAATGGTGGCTTCCCTGTTTGCCTAGACCTATGGACTGAAGTAAAAACTCTGAAATAATGAAGCAATACCTCAATGTCAATGCCCTGATGGTGCCTCAATAGGTCGGGAAGAAGCTCGGGAAGCCGAGGAGTGACGGGAGCTCAAGAGAATGAGTTATGGTTGCCGGGAAGGAGACCCAATGTGAGTGGGGAGTCAATGGGAATCTGAGAATGCCACGAGCCAAGCTCAAGAGTCGGGAAGCCGTGCTTTGATACTAGTTGAAAGGTGAGAAGGATCAAAGCTTGCACTCGAGAGCTATGGCGAGAGAGAAAGAGCAAGAAAGAGAGAGACAAGAAATGGAAACTCCAATAGTCACAATGTGTGACCGGGCCTTCCTTTATTCAAACTGCCACTAAAAGAATAAAGAATAAAGTGACGATGATGGGTGCCCGCCACCTGCAGTGTGCAATGCCGATGACTATCAGTGTAGTAATACACGGGCGGCTAGGCAGAGGTGCCTTTACCCCCAACAATGCACTTAGTGTAGGGCGCGGTTTTGTGCTTTAATAGAGTAACGTTAGGACCAAGGGATTATTTCAAGCAGTATGCTTTGTTGAAAGATAGTTCTTATGTTTTATTTCTTTAGGCCAAGTGGGCGAGTTTTGTTAGTTGTGAGATGTTATATCTCTTTAGGCCAAGAGGGCCATACATTTGTTTGGTGCAGGTACGTTTAATGGTTTTTTGTTTTAGTTATTGCATCACACAAGTTGGACGAAGTGCCTGGAGAGAGCCTTTGCTGTGTGGGAGCTTCTTGTGGCCATTCCAAGTGGCATCGTCATCTTTTTGAGTTTTTTCCTTACATTGATAATGTTATATGTGTATGTGGGGGTTATTTTCTTTTTTGTTTATGGGGACCGGCAATCAAGGCATGAAGTCTTAGGGTTTGGTTAGGTATATTTGGGGGAGATTTGAGTAGTCATCTACCTCCTGTTAGGACATTGTCATGCGTTAAAGACTTGTGATAGAGTGTAGTCCTTGTGACCCTATCCTTCCTACTGGCTAGGCAGCTGCCCTAGGAGTCCCTGCTAGTGTGAGGCAGTTAGAGAAGCCTACCAAAATAGCAAGGAAGAGTAAGTTTTGAATATATCTCAAGATAAAAATTACAAAGGTGTGTAAAAAGGGTTTCTAACCCCTCAATAAGAAAAGGAAAAGAAAAAGAAAAAAAATTTATACAAGCAATTGATTATTGCCTTGCGGAGGCCTGGTAGGTTTCTAGGGATGCGAGTCGAGGTCTTGTCTTCCTAGGGGTAGCAACTAGCCAAAAAGAAAAGAAAGGAAGGTTGGAGCAAAAATAAAAGTGAGTATTACAAAAAGGATTAAATGTCACATCGTGAGAGCTTGGTAGGTTCTTGGGTGTTGAATCAAGACCTGAGGCTGATGCCCTGTTCTCCGTGGGTCACTCTACGCTCAGCTCCCTCCTTTTTACACGCCTGAGTATGAAACCTTGAAAGAAAATGTGCTACAAAAAAAAATGATGACTAGGCTATAAGAGTCCTTGTCTAGTAGAAGGTCCTGGTCCAATTGTCCTAAGTTCTCAATAGGTAGTTCAGACCACCACTAGGATGACCTCTTTGAAAGGCTTTTTAGCCAGTTTGTGTTAGAGTAGTTGGTTAGTGGCTCGCTCTGGATTTTTGTCAGATTATGCTGGACCTATCCCTTGTGGATTTTCATGCCTTGATTCTATCAAGGGGTAGGGTGAGAGCTGTTCTTGTGCTTTGTTGAGTATATTTTTTGTGGCAGCTTGATGCTTTCTTTGGTTGTTTTTTGTGTAGATCAATTTTTGGGATTCGACAGGCTGAGTCACCCTATCCCATGGTCGCTAATGAGAGCGGTGTTTAAGGACTTGTCAAGTGCAAAAAAAAGTGAATTAGTGTAAATTTTAGGCGAGAATTTAAAGCCAATAGAAGCAGAACATGAAGATTTGACAATTTTAGAGATCAAGGAAGATGAAAATATAAAACTTTGGTCGTTGTGGTGGTTGTGGATTTTTAGTGATTTTTTTGACTGTCAGATTGAAGAGAGACATCTTCTTGGCTATTTGGGATGTCGAGTCAATCAAGCAAGATTTTTTTAAACTCAGTTCAGGCGACAAGAGACGAAGTTGGACGCTCTAGAGGCCAAAAGGGCCAAGAAGTTTTAAAATTTGGACATGCCATTTGGGGGGTCCAAAGGACCAATTAAAATTCGTAATTTGGGGGGCAGGGGACATTTTTTGAAACGGTGTAGCATGAAACTTCTGCCCCCTTCTTCTCACAAATGATTTGGTTGGGAGAGGCTTTTGACGACCTATTAAATACATGCCTCCAAAACCTGACTTCTATGTGTAAGCACTCATTTTATTCGTTTTATGAAAGATGTTTGATGAAGCTATTTGTAAATGGATTCATTTGATTGAAAATACTACAATTTATCAAAAATCTTGAAGGAAACCAAAAAATATAGTCGTTTAATAATTTAGATCAAAACACACAAAATCCGCAATTATGCAATTTTCATGAAAATGATAAATTTTGGGGTGTTTTGTTGTGATATTGGGATTCATATGGAGTAGAAACGAATATAAAATCAATATTCAATAATTTGATCAATCCCAATCTATAAATTAAAAATATCATAATTTTTATTTAAATAAATGAAGAAAAATAATTAAAAAATAGAAAAACTTAGATCGTTGCACTAGAAATTTGAAAAATATATGTTTTATGTTCATGAATGTATGATATGGTTGTAGCATGAGGGATAAAGCCTCAATTCAACTGTGTCTTTATGTTAAATTCCATTTTTATTGCCTTTTACAAGAAAAGCATGTGAAAAAATCGCTCTTTACACTTATCAACGATGCACAACCTAAACGGTAGGGGAAAAGAGGGGTTTTGATATTGATTAGTTACTGAAAACATTGGAAACCTAATCTATTTGTTAGTGCATACCATATAAGATATTTATAAATTAAGTTAAAATGGGTTAAGCAAAACAAAGCACGACGTGTAGGCTGAAATCATTAAAAGAAATGTTTGTTGTACTCCACAATGCTGATTTATAAAATGTTTGAGCACGATGGCATTCACAGTTGCATTACACATATCACATGGTAACTCTTGGATGCATTGCAATAGGTTTCTTATATACCTAACCCATGCTGAGTTGTGAGACACCTAAGCTATAGGTTTAGGCATTTGGGTTCCTTGGAAAACTGTTAAGTGAGGAAATATTTTATCTCATGGATCGTTCTAAAATAAGAGTGGATTTTGTTACGTTTGTGTTATTTGTATTAGTAGCACATCGAGGGGCCAATCCCCTCGGTGTAGGAGAGTTGCAGTGGGGCCACAGCATTTAGCCGAAGGGGTGCCTCCTTTTTTTTATGATTACGAGGTATTTTATACCAATCTATGTGTAGGAACTCCCTCTGAGGAGTGTGGAGCTTAATCATTGGACTGCAACTTAAAACAAACACAAGAATACCAATAGCAATTAGGGCAATGTGTCCCTTATACGCTCTTGGCCGCGAGGCCGAGGGGGTGTGGTTCTTTGAGTATAGAGAGGCCCGGCTAGTGCTTATAGCCAGTGTCGGGTCCGTTTTAGGTCCCGACATTACCTGGACCTAGCAACCTAGATGCATCCTCTATAGGGAAAAAGAATCAAAAAAGGAGGAAAAATACAATTGAGATAAAAATAATGCTCAATACAGAGAATGAAACCACATTAACAAAAGGGAAATATTTCCCTAATGCTAAAGCAAAAACATCTGCTCCTAGGATGAGAGAGAAGGGAAGCACTAGGGTTGGAGAGTGCCCAGACCCCAACTAGGTGCTAACGGCTATGGATAAGGTCAAGGAATGGATAAAGGAAGCAGAAGCTCACTTGCGACAAGCTAACCCTATCATTGAGGATGGGATCAATGAACTATTAAGCACGAGCCTACCAATCTCTCCCACATACCTAAGAGCACGAGAGGCAACACCACCACATGAACAGTTGCATAGGCAGAATGAGGATGCCATGAATAGGTATTAACCTCAGCACAAGGAGATAGTGGAAAAGGTAGAAAAGCATAAGTCAAGGCCTAAAAGAGGTTGCCCAGAAGGGAATCGAACACAATGGAAGAAGCAGAAAGGGAAAAGGATGAAAGCACAAGGGCGGCCTCAAAAGATAAGTCAAAAACAAAAGCGCATTTTTAAATGCAAGACGCCCCTAAAACTTTTTGTAAAAGAGCGCTAAGCTCCCTCGTGTGAAAATTGTAAAGGTAGATGGGCGGTAGGAAGGAAGCTAGGAAGATAGGAGGACAATGGGAAAAAGGGCCACAGCCAGCCATGTAAAAAAGGGGATAAGGGGATGACTACCCAAAAGGGATTTAGGGTTTTGTATATAGAGAAGCTCATTCTTGTGTGTGGCCAAAGGAAGCTCTCTTCTTCTTCTTCTTTTTCTTCTTCTTGCTTGCTTGCTTGAGCATGTGCTTGAGTGTGAGGAAATGAGTGTGTGAGGATGAGGGACCATAGTGGAGAAGCTCTCCATCTTCTCCTCTCTTCTTCTTTTTTCTTCTCTTCTCTTGTCTTGCTCGCGGCAATGGAGCTTGGAGCGTGGAGCTTGAGGATCGAGCTCACTTGAAGCTTGCACTTGGATCATGGAGCTACTGGAGTGCTCAAGAGAGGAGGCAACTCAATCACGCATGGAGGTAAGCTCACTACATCTATAGATTGAGAGTGCATACTGATAGGTGAGAGGTAGCATTGTATTTGGCTTGAAACGATTGAAAGAATAAGTGGTTAGTGGGTCTTGGTGGTTGAATCGAGATTGAGCTTGTCTCTACATTTTGGTTCCATTGTCGGAACCAATGGATTTAAGCCTTGAGTGCGCACTCTGAATCGAGCATTGAAGTAGGGTTTTCCCTGAACTGGTGCTTGAAGTAGATAGGTAGGAAGCAAGGGAGTTTGTGATCTCCTTAGCAAGTAAGTTTTTGGTTTTTTAGATTTGGAAAAGTAGGTTAGAGTAGTTAGGTGTTTGTGCTTTGTGATTTGGATGCAGTAGGGTAGGAAAAAAAAAGGAAATTATGCATTAGGATTTTTGTTGTCATAATAGGGCAAGAGGTTTGATTTGTTTGCTGATTTGTATTTGGAGTTTATTTGTTATTCCAAGTATATACAATCCTTCATTAGGGTCTATTCTTACATTTTGGAAGTTTATGCGACCCCTTGTAGCCAAAATCATTAGAATCGAGTTGATTTTCGTCATCCTTGGAAACTCACACGTGGAATCGGCCCGTCTGATTCCCAGAATTGAACAATTGGCCTGAGCAATCGCCCCATCCAATTTGGATGACAAAAAATCGGACGGATGAAATCGAACTGTCTAATTGGAAAAATTAGTCCACTAAAAATTGGTCGTCTGATTTAGTCAATCTGGTTCTGAGAATTGGACACGAACCAAAATCAGATGAAGCCTTGAATTGGATAAATCCAAAATCAGTCGAAGCTGATAATCGGCCCATCCGATTCTAAGAATCAAACGATTGATAATCAGCCGAGACTGTATCCCAAAAAAAAAAACAAAAAAAAAAACCACAACTGTCTGACCTTGCCAATCAATGTACCACAGTCAATGTACCAACTGAGTAGGATGATGCAACAAAAATCCTACAGACCTAAGAGTGGCCAATAATTACACTTAGAGCCAAACTAGGCCAGGATGAAGAGAGCAGAGTGAACATGATAACTATTTCTTTGCATTTGCACACCACTCTGATATGAGCACTTGAAGCGCATTGAAGAAAGTTGAAAACTTGATTTCACATGGTGCACAAAAGAGAGCATGTGCGCACATGCACATTGAGTATTTGAGGACTATTTGAAAATAATAATAAACTCACTTAGACCTAATACTCAGAATGAACCCACTGTGGTAGAAGAAGACCCTAAAACATAGTCTGGTGATTGGGAACCCCAAGTATAGGACCAAGCACGGACGTGACCTAAGAGACAAAAGACGCTGCAAGGACCGACACCATTGGAGGAGTGGATGTACTCGACTTGATCAATCTCATCGACAACCTAGTAGAGCATGAGACTATGAATATGGTAGAGTCAAGCACTAACCACAGACATGGTGAAGATTTTGACCTAGGCACTTTCCTGACAAAAATCCGACAAAAATCTAGCGGCTAGTCACGAATTACGACCTATAGACCCAGATAGACCACCCTTGTAGGACGTCCGAGGATATCATAGTAGATCTCGAAGAGGAGAGGAGACTAGTGTGGGAAGCCTTACAAGGCATAGTGACCTACAATCAAGAGTAGCAAGCGAGAAGCTTGCAATGACAGAGCATGGAAATGTGCGAGATTTAATGAGAGTGCTATCCCTAGCAAGAAAAAATAGGATAGGTCTTGATGCAGAGAGGGAAAGAGCTCTAGAAGGTGATCTCACGTTGAGAAAGCTTCTTATGAAGCGACTACTAGACAACTCATTAGTAGAGCAGAGCACCACTGCAATGGCAACCTCGTTGCTTGCAAGATTAAGAGTTAACTAGGGCTTTAAGAGCCAATCAAGAATCCCTGTCATGGCTAAGAAGTTAGACAGTACCAGCCAAATGATGACCCATATAGTTTTGTAGAGCAGTTTGAGCAGGCCGATCTTACACTGCACTCACAAGCTTTTAGCCTATGCTGAGGAGATAAGGGTAGGACCTAGTATACAAGTTTAGATGCTACTACTGAGTGGATTAACTTCAACAACCTCAAGAGTATTTTCATTAAGAGATTCTCCGAGCATGGGTACTTCGCTAGTGTGGCTAATGAATGTTAAGCAGAAGGACAAGGAGCACATAAGAGACTATGTCACCCACGTGCGGAGTCTCTTGAAGAGGATCCCAATAGGTGAGCGACCTACTAAAAGAGTGATCTCCACAGTCTTCATCAATGGGATAGAAAGTGAGGAACTCTACAAGGCCTTGGCAGGTAATTCAAGCTTGCAATGAGATGTGCTAGCTAGGGTCTTTGACAAGGCAATCAAAGTGGATGACCAACTCAAAGATAGAAGCTCCAAGAGATTGACTCAAGAGGAGACAAATGCTAGAAACTCTAAGAGATTTTGAATTTCAAGTGAAATATCAAGCCCAAGTACTCAAGATAAAGGGAAAGGCATGGATGCAAGTCAGGAGCTAGTGGAGATGAAGACAGAGCTAGCCAAATTACAAGAAATGATGAGATGACTAGCACGCCCTCATGTCAAACGTGTGTATTGTGGCAGAAACCACATGCCAACCGAGTGTTAGGACCCAAAATCCCGACCTTGCGCCAATTGTGGAAGGTTTGGTCATGATGTCATGTACTGCAGATTACCGAGGAGACTCCCGTACTCTCAAGCATACGAACAACCTTACCTAGTGAATAGGCCTTAAAACTTTTTTGGGAGGGGAGCACCATTGGCTCTCCTGGCACCTAATGATGCCAAATTGGCCATTCCCAGGATGGAGATAAACCCCACAAGTATACCTAGAATACTTGGCCCGACGTGACCCATCCAATAAGCGACACTCCAATCCACTATGTGGAGGAGTTGAATGAAGAAGAACCTTATGTGCACCCTTACATGTCGTATGACGAAGAGGGAAATGCAATCCTTATGGATTAATGACCTGTACTGGTGATGACATTAGGTATAGGTAGAGGCAGAGGCTTTGGAGGGTAGACCGAAGAACCAATCTCGTGTTGGACTTGTGGACACCACCCAGGACATATCTCCTCATGCTGCCCTGAACGGGAGCAAGCTAATCGGAAAAAGGCCAATCTTATAATGCTTAGAGTGTGGAATCACTCACCTCTTTGCCAAATTACCTAGACAAAGACTAGCCTCTAGTACGGAAAATGAGCCATTAGTACCATTGGGGCTTTTTGGAGTTGAGACATTTAACAGAGAGGACACACCACCCATCACGTTGTTGCATGTCATGACCCATGCACAGACAAAGCAGGCTGGCATATCATTGACTATAGCTAGCAACTTTGATGGAGCCTCAATCGAAAAAAAAGCCATAGGCGAAGGAGAAAGAGAGTTGACACTAAAGTCATGCTAAAACCGAGAGTTCCATGATGCTACCTACTGAAAAAAAGGTGACAAACGTAGAAGTAGAGACATCAGCTCCAAAGGTGACCAAGAAGGGAAGTGCAAGGGTGAGTGGGGAGTAGCCCAACCCGAAGCATCAACTCGAAGCCATCGAAAAGGTCAAGGAGTGAGGGAAAGAAGCCTAGGAGCACCTGAAGGATGTTGAGCCCATATTGGAATATGAGATCGATTATCTCTCAAGCATAAGCACACCAGTCTCACCTCCACAACCAAAGTCAAGGAACACGGATGTGCCATAAGCAGTGCCACTTAAAGAGAGCCTACACACTACAACCAGTTAGGGCCATTGGCCAAGAAACATAGAATTAGGAGAGAGGCAAGAAGTCAATGACCTCCTCATCACACTAGTGCCTGCCCCGGTGACTCTAAGCTTAGGAGATCTACTTAGGTAGCATCCAATGCTATGGCAAGAATTGAAGCAATGGGTTGAAGGACCAATGGAGCAAGTGGAAGCTAGTTTACACAATCATGATGCGGTAACTCAGATACTCAATCTAACGCTACACTCGGTGCCCAAGTCCTTGCACGTCAATTCTTTTTGGAAAGGCACCAAAAGGCATGCAGTTTTACCGAACTTGGGAGACACCATGAGAAAGCGAATTGTGGATACAAGAGTATTAGTTAGTGTGTTAAGCCATGTAGTACTCCAGGACTAGGGTAACCCGCCTATTGAGAATGCTAGATTCAGTGTCACCCTAGCCAATGGAATGAAAATGCGGCCATTTGGAGTATTAAAGAACTAGCACTTGAAGATTGCAAGAATCCAATTCTCTATTGATTTTATAGTCATGAAGGGAGTGGACTATGATGTCATGTTATGCCGACCCTAGATGCACAATGCATAGGTAATAGAAGACTCGGGTAACGGTTTGATCTTCTTAGGCAATCAAATAGAAGCAATAAGAGTAGAGATGGATACATGGAAGACCACACCCGTTGACCTAGATGCCATCTCAACCATACTGAAGGATGAGCACAGATTAGAAACTCTTACACGCCACTCAGAAAGTATATCCCTTGCCTAGAGGATGAACGAGATTGGATGCATATACTTGCTACAATCGATTTTCCATTCTCAGATGAGGGAGAGGAGTACAAACAAGTTGCAGAGAAAGAGAGAGTGCCCAAGAAGAAGCTTACAGTGCCACTCTGCATGATGGCTAGAAGCCCTTGCAACCAATCCAAACCTATCACACTCCATGTCCCTAGCAATAGGTTGGAACTCCAAGAGGTATTGAAGTACCTAATGCGAAAGTTAGCTAAGAAACCCTGCCACTAACTTGAAACCTCTCAACAAGATCAATCTCTTGGACGAACCCAAGTGGTTGTACACTAAGGTGCACTGCACTAACTTAATACATAATCGGGCCTTAGTCACCGATAAATGAAAGGTGAGAAGGATCGAAGCTTACACACGAGCTATGGCGGGAGAGCAAGAGCAAGAAAGAGAGAGACAAGAAATGGGAACTCCAACGGTCACAATGTGTGACGGGGCCTTCCTTTATTCAAACTGTCACTGAAAGAATAAAGAATAAAGTGACGTGACGGGCACCCGCCACCTGCAATGTGCAGTGGCGGGTACTGTCAGTGTAGTAATACATGGGGCGGCACGGCGGAGGCGCCTTTACCCCCAACAACCTCCCGCTTAAAGGCGAATCTGCCCTAGTGAGAGAGAAAAGAAAAAAGAAAAGACAGTACAAATGTACATAGGTACAAGGGATGAGGAAAGGCAACATCTCATCCAATGCCCATCAATCTCCTGAGGAAGGCAAAGCGCTCAGTAGTGAGGCTTTTTGTGAGCAGATCTGCAGGATTCTCGTCAGTGGGGGAGATCTTGACAAGGTCAACAGACTTGTCCTCCACAACACCACGTATGAAGTGATACCTCACCTCAATGTGTTTTGTCTTTGCATGGAAGACCGGATTCTTAGCCAACTGAATGGCACTCATAGAATCCGAATGCAGTGTAGGTATAGCATCAATCCCAAGGTCAGCAACTAGACGGCCTAGCCATATGGCCTCCTTGCAAGCCTCAGTGGCTGCAACATACTCGGCCTCAGTGGTAGACAAAGCCATACACTTCTGAACCCTGGACATCCAAGAGACAGCCCCTCCAGCATAGGTGAATACATAGCCAGAAGTGGACTTCCTACTATCTGCATGTCCTGCATAATCGGAGTCAGTGTACCCCACGACCCCTGTATCCTGGCTGCCATAGCAAATACACATATCTGTTGTGCCCTTCAGGTACCTCATGATACCCTTCATGGCATCCCAATGTCTACTGCCAAGTGTAGCCATATAGTGTTCCACAACACCAACTGCATGCGCAATATCTGGACGAGTGGCTATCATGGCATACATCAAACTGCCCACAGCTGAAGCATAAGGGATCTTGGCAATCTCGGCCTTCTGCTCATCTGTCTGTGGACAATCGGCCTGTGATACCTTCACATAAGAAGGTAATGGACAGCCAATAGGCTTTATGTCCTGCATGCGGAAGCGCTCAAGGACTTTATGAATGTACTCCCGCTATGAGAGATACAAAATGCCTATCGCGCTTAATGCGCATCCCAAGTATATGTGAGGCCTGTCCCAAATCCTTCATCTCAAAGCTCTTCTTCAGCTGAGATTTAAGAGCATCTAGCTCATCATGAGCTTTCTCTGCTATCAGCATATCATCAACATAGAGTACCAAGATAAGCAAACTACCATCACGGGCTTTCTTCGTGTAAAGACACGGATCCATAGCACTCCTATTGTAGCCCTATGACTACATAAAGGCATCAAACTTATGATACCATTCCCTAGGTGCCTGCTTCAAGCCATACAAGCTCTTCTTCAACTTGCACACTAGGTGCTCCCTGCCAGGTTCTGCAAAGCCCTTAGGCTGATCCATATAGATCTCATCATGCAAGTCCCCATGTAGAAAAGCCGTCTTGACATCCATCTGATATAGATCTAAGTCAAGCTGTGCAACCAAAGCCAAGACTAAGCGCAGGGTGGTCATCTTAACCACAGGAGAGAAGACCTCATCAAAGTCCACACCATGTTCCTACTTAAAACCCTTTGCTACCAATCTAGCCTTGTATGCCGGCTTGGGGTGTCCAGGGGTACTTTTCAGCTTGTACACCCACTTGCATGGCAAAGCCTTCTTGCCCTTAGGCAAGGCAACCAAATCCCAAGTCTCATTCTTATGTAGGGAGTCTATCTCAGACTGCATAGCCCTCTCCCAGGAGTGACTGTCACCCCTGCGCATAGCCTCATCATAAGTGAAAGGCTCTCCGCATCTGTAACCAAAACATAATGCATAGAGGGCTGAAATCTGTCAGGTGGAAGTCTGTCTCTAGCAGACCGTCTCACCGCAGGCTCTGCTGCCTGTCTAACTGCCTGTCCAACAACTTGGCCCTGTGGAGGAACTGCTGCAGGCTGTACTACTGGCTGTGCTGGAGCTCTAGGCTCCTCCCGAAAGATCACTCTACGGATCTCAACCACCTTCTCAGGCTACCTGTGCATCTTGTCTTCATGGAAGATGACATCATGGCTGCGTACTATTTTCCGCACCTGCAGATCCCATAGGCGATAGCCCATCTCTCCTAACTCACCATAGCCAAGGAATATGCATTTAATGCTCTTTGGATCCAATTTACTCCTCTTGTCCTTGGGCACATGGCAGAATGCCTCACATCCAAAGACACGGAGATGCACATAAGAGGGTGGCTTACCAGCCCAAACTTCCTCTGCAACCTGGAAATCCAATCCACTGGAAGGTGATCGGTTTATGACATGCACTGCCATACTAACTGCCTCAGCCCAAAAACTCTGGGGTAGGCCTGCATGGCTAAGCATAGACCGTACACGCTCCTGAATAGTCCTGTTCATGCGCTCAGCCAAACCATTCTGGGGTGGGGTGTAAGGGGCGGTCAACTGACGCTTAATACCCCTGTCATCACAAAACTACTCAAAAGCACGTGAGACATATTCTCCCCCATTGTCAATCCTAAGGCATTTCAGCCTATACCTAGTCTGGTTCTCAACAAGAGCAAGCCAACGCTGAAAGACTGCCAAGACATCAGACTTTTGCTTTATGGGATAAGCCCACACTTTCCTAGAAAAATCATCAATGAAGGTAACAAAGTACTTCGCGCCACCCATAGACATGCAAGGCATAGACCCACAAACATCGGAATGCACCAATGCCAAGGGCTCACTCTTGCATAGACCTATTCTGCTTACCATAAAGACAATGATCACACGAGTCAAAACGTGCATAGTCCAAAGGCGGAAGATACTGCAAACCAGATAACATTTTCATTCCCTTCAAAGACATATGCCCCAAATAGGCATGCCAAAGTGATACATGTGGGATAGAACCCACTGCCAAAACATGGTCAACTGAGGACCCAGATACAACAAGAGGATAGAGGCTACCAGCCTTGGCGCCTCTAGCAAGCACAAGTCTGCCACGAGTAATCTTTCGGGCAGAATCCCCAAAACATACATGAAATCTTGCATCATCCAGCTGTCCTGCAGACATAAGACTGCGCGTAAGTGCAGGTACGTGACGTACATCCCTAAGCAAAAATGAACTGCCAGTGGAAAACTGCAACTGAATATCACCACAGCCCACAATATCAAGAGACCTGTCATCTCCAAGTCTGACTGATCCAGATACAGTACGGTAAGAGTGAAACTACTCACGGTAAGGCGTCACATGGAAGGACGCACCTGAATCCAATAACCAGCACTGTGCATACATACTAGGTGTCTCAGTCAAGTGTGAAGCATCAGAAGAACTAGCTGCAAGTATGAACTCATCACTACCATCGGAATCCTTGGTCTACATGACATTAATTTCTTCAATCTTGACGCTGGACTTCGCAGGTACTATGCTGCGATCAGAGGACTTCTCCTGCACTTTCTCTTTGCCCTTATCCTTGCGTTTCTCATTGCGCAACTCATGACACTGTGGCCTGATATGGCTCTTTTTCCCACAATGATGACAAGTGACATTAGCGTTGCGCCCACGCGACTTACTACGCGACTTTCCACGAGATTTAGACCGACCCTTCTGCGAGTCACGGCCACGGTTATTACCACGATCATTCCTGTCATTCCTGCCTCTAACTGTCAAAGCATGTGAAACACGAGAGGCATCCAAGTTTTTGCGATTAACCTCTTCCTGCAGAAGAGCACTCTCAACATCATTCAGTTTCAGAGTAGCACTAGAGGCACATAGGGCAGTGCGGAATATATCCCATGACTCATTCAAAGTCCCAAGCAAGAAAAGAGGAGTTACTTCCTCTCCAAAGGTGATATCCTGTGAAGTCAGGTTCTTCAGTATAGCATGGAACTGGCTCAAGTGAGCAGACATAGTCGCATTATCCTTCATGCGCAGATCCATAAGCTGCTTCAACCAGTACATCTGACTCGCCGGACTTTTCTTATCATAAAGATTCTTGATCTTATTCCATAGATCCCATGCACTCTGTGCTTCCTCAAATACATTATAATGTACATGTTCAGTGAGAGACAATATAATCGTGGACTTACATAGCTCATCAAGTTCAAGCCAGTCATCATTGTCCATAATTTCAGGCTACTCCCCACTCAACCGAAGTGGCTTAATCTGAGACTTCTGCACCAAGACCTACCAAATTTGACTCTTCCAATAAGAGTAGTTGGTACCATCCAACTTTGTGATGTTAAATATGGCATTATCAGTCAAAGAGGACACCATAATGTAGGCTGGAAATGCACGGACAATGTAAAACTACTGGCTGTTTTACTGCAGAAAAGGCCCAAAATCCACTGAAATGAGCTCCAAATGGCGAGAAAAGTGTGCCAAAAGATGTTGCCCACTTAGTACTAGGTGCGGTACACCAAATCAGGATATTTCAGCATAAAAAATACTGCTCAGTCCACCAATAAATGCTTACTGTAATAAATTTTAGAATTGCAATAATGAGAGCAAACTGTCCCAAAACTGGATCTAATGTCAACTAAACAATGCTAGGTCCAAAGCCGGCATGAAACGGACATAAGCAAGGCCAATGACAGTGAAAAGAACATGAGCTCAACACCGAAGCATGTCAAAATAACATCTGCCAGTGAAAGGCACACCCCCAGACACTCTAGGAAAAGTGTTCCTGTAACTACCAAAACCTGACACAAATAGGTGTCTGCTCAAAGAGAAAGATCCAAATATGAGACTCAGCTCATAAGCATCTTGTGAAACAAGAGTACATCAATGCATATCCATAAAGATCGGAGTATGATCCCAAAGTCTCAATGCGTATGTAGCTGCTCAAGACATAAACTGCTCCAAATACATGTAAGTGCTCCAATAGCATGCAACTGTCAAAGGTCAAGCAAGCATGTAAAAATGCTCCCACTGGCACAAAAGGTGTACAAAGCGAGCTCAGAAGCTCAAACAACCCAAGAGAAAGCACCAGTGATAAGTGACCCTGTCAATGCAACAAGCGCATCCAAGAGAGCATGACATACATGAAGCACTGGTCGTATTAACCATGAAGCAATGCATAAGCCCAAATAAGCTCTCGGTCAACTCAATGACATCCAAATAGCAACCAAGATCAGTGATCAAGTAAGCCGGGAATGCTCAAATACATCCAAATCCAAGCTCCAAATGTCGGTATGGCATACACGAACCAAATAGCATATGTCACAAACCAAAGCATGTAAAGTACCTTCAGCCCACTGTTATTCTAGCATGTATTTACTGTTCTAAATAGTAGATTTCAGCCCCGAATTCAAGCCAAAATCATGGTCAAACCAAATGCATACATCCCCAATACATCCGGGTAGGAAGTAGACCGCATACGAGCATCAAATAGCTCCAATGGAATGAGGCATAAGCAACAAATGTCAGTGTCAGGTGTGCTGCCCTATTTCTAGCACTGTTATGCAATGAATGACAGTTTCAAAACTGAGAATGATCAGCTCCCAACCTCAATGTCAAGCCAAATCATCAAGATGACATCCAAAAAATGGCTCAAATGCCCTCCAAATAGGCCAATGATGAGTGCTCCATGAGCAACAAAGCATTCAGCTGTAAAACGTGGAGGTCAAAGTCTAAAAATGGGCGCCATATTCAGGTGTTGAGGCCTGGAGTGCTGCTGCCAATCACGTGGAGTTATGATGGTTGGGGGGCTCCAAAATAAGCCCCAATAGGCCACACACAAGGGCTTGATGAAGATCAAGTGGCTGCAGCTTCAACACGTGAAGAGGGGAGGGCTGAATAGGTGCCCTGAAATCAGCGTGAGTTGCTGGAAAATGGCTGCTGATCAACGTGGCTGAATGTTGAGTGTGTGGGGGCTCAATGATGGCCCAAGGTAGGCACATACCAAGCCATGAAGGCCCAATGCAAAGGGGAGGAAAGATATGAGCTATGGAGCTCAAGAAGAGTGGCTGCCCTTTGTTCCTGCCCTGTTTCAAACTAAGAATACACTCAAATGCCTGCAAATGCTGAAGCAATACCTCAAGGGCAAGGCCCTAATGAAGCTCAAGAAGGCTAGGATGGAGCTCGGGAAGCCGGGGAGAGTCGGGAGCTCGAGAGGTCGGCTATGGCTACCAGGATGGAGACCCAATGCGTGAAGCGAGTCGATACGAAGGTCGGGAAGCACCAAGTCGAGCTCGAGCAAGAGAATACCAAGCTCTGATACCAGTTGAAAGGTGAGAAGGATTGAAGCTTGCACGCGAGCTATGGCGGGAGAGCAAGAGCAAGAAAGAGAGAGACAAGAAATGGAAACTCCAACGGTCACAATGTGTGACAGGGCCTTCCTTTATTCAAACTGTCACTAAAAGAATAAATAATAAAGTGACGTGACGGGCGCCCGCCACCTGCAGTGTGCAGTGGCGGGTACTGTCAGTGTAGTAATACACGGGGCGGCACGGCGGAGGCGCCTTTACCCCCAACAATAAAAAGGAAACGATGCGTCAAGACTCAGGAGATGATGAGCAATCGGATGAGGATAGTTCTCACGATGAATAGAAGAACTGCTACTCCTTCAGTGATGAGAGCGAACATGAGGGCTGCTACTCCTTCAATGTTGAGAACTACTACCCACTATACGAGCCTCCATTGCTAGAATCCCTTATCAAGATACAAGTGGCCACTATCGCAAAAATTGAAGATGAAGATGAGGAACTCATAGCTTTGGCTTACCTGCGCATGTCTGTCACTACAAGCAAACATACACATTTGAGGCGTTGATCGATGAGGACACGGATTTTAATATCTTGACTCACGATCATTGGGTTCAAATTGGCAGACCATAGTTACAATCCACCAATGCCAAACTCAACCCATTTGGGGGTCGATCATATGCAGTTCTGGAAAAGTGTAAGGTTGCAGTCTCTATCGAGTCTGAAAGTGTGCCAATGATCTTTTATGTGTTACCGAATGTGAAGGATGCAAGTACGGAATTATTGTTAAGACAAACGTTTAAAAAATAAAAACTTTGCAACGTCAACTACGACTCACACCGTATTCACCTTGCTATCGGCAATGTATGAATAGTCACGGCTTAGGGTGATCCATCAAGGCCTCCAAAGCCACCGATAGAGCAACCCATCACCAAGCCTAAGGAGGGGGGTTATAACTCGTCACCACCTGCCAAACCTCAAAGCCAGTAAACCACTTAAATCAAAGCCAAATGCACAATCACAACCTCGCAAGGCTAGAAACTTGTATTCAAAACCTAGGAGGCATAGAAGGAACTACACACATCGACGAACGGTTAAGCAATGATGGGTCCCCGAGATCTTATTGCAAGCACAATGTTATTATGAGGGTAACGCCTGGATATGGATACCTAAAGCCAAGATGGAAAAATGGCACTACTCAAATACCACCCACAACCTTGACTACACTAAGACATGCGATAAAAAACACCCCAGTGCCACAAATGACTCAGGCTACGAAGCCTATAGAACCTCAAATGCATAAGCTGGCAGAGACTCAACAAGTCTATCGACCAAATCCACAACCTGCCACTCACACACTGCCTCAACCCTATCCTACTAGTGCCCCCAAGACCTCACTAGCATCTAGTAGTATGGCACCCCCAATTCTAATCAAGCCCATCACATAAGGAGCCCAACCACACTCTCGAGAACAACTAGAGCCACAACCCTTAGCTACCAAATTATCTAGTTTAGTCAAGCCTTACCCACCAGAGTAGCATGTCTTAAGCTATCCTACAAACGATGATCGATCCTCACATTGGCTAAAGATCTAGTCAACAACACAGGAGGCGACCTGATCACCTGTATCAAGCACTTGGATGCCATGTTCACTCTACTTGCTAAGAGCTATGAGCATTTGGACCTAGGCTTGCTTGATCCATCCTTAGCATTGGATGTCCGCTCCATGCCATGCAGTTGGGAGGAATATGAATTCATGATGATAAAAACTCCCATGGTCATAGAGGAATTGATCACCAATGCTGAGATATCTCGAGACCAAGCCCTCAAACAATGGTTGATCACCTCCTATAGCAAGAGCAGAGTTACTGCCACAAGCCGAAAAACTCCGCAAGCTAGCCAATAATGACTCGTCTTTCTTGAGGAAGTGGTATGCTCTCAGACTCAACAAGAAGAGTACCAAATCATGACTAATGCTGAGCATCGATGTACCATTAAGACCTTTGAGTATAATCCCACTTACGTAGCTCCTACCTCTTTTAGGGTATTGGCCATCACTTGCAATTAATCATTAGAAAATCATGTCATGAGCCACCCATACTTAGACCGAATTCTAACTGAGAGACAGTTACACATTGTTAGCAGGATCAACTCTGGTGACTTCCTCATGGATGTTATCACCTACATCACTCAAATAGGCATCCATCCTTTCGACATGGATTGCTATGTTAATCTCTAATATAATCCAACCTTCTATGATTGGCTCATGCAGAAGTAAACCACCATAAGCTAGCATTGAATGCCCTAAAACCCTCAAACCTTAAATGCTAGAAAGGATTCTAGGCCAGGGTGGAATCAAACATGTGAACAGGTAAGGTGAATGAAACACATGAATGAAACCTCCATTAGTGACCAAGAGCAGAAGAGAGTGGATAAAAATCAACTTGTGATTGATAAAAAGTCATAAAATCTTTGGAATAAATGGACTGCTTGAAGGAAAAAATGCTCTTATTTGTAATTAAGCATGTTATTCTTCCCTAGAAATCAGAATCAAATTCATGCTCACTTTTTTGTAAGAAATTACCT